>NC_059207.1:30558642-30858642 GCF_020615455.1 Coregonus clupeaformis
AATACAGCGTCAGCGGTTCTCCTTGGTCTCACAGCATAATTAGCAACGTTTTCTCAACACAACACTAGAATTCATAACATATACGTTTTTCAAATTCGTAACATACCATACGTTTTGCAAATTCATAACATATTGTACATTTTGCAAATTCATAAACATATTGTACATTTTGCAAATTCTTAACATATAATCCGAATTGTAATTCGTAATATATGATATGAAATCAGTGATGGACATTCACAAATTAATACATCCCATACGAAACATAACATATCATACTAAATGAAGTGATTCAGGTCCTCTGTAGCTCAATTGGTAGAGCATGGCGCTTGTAACGCCAGGGTAGTGGGTTCGATCACCGGGACCACCCATACGTAAAAATGTATGCGCACATGACTGTAAGTCGCTTTGGATAAAAGCGTCTGCTAAATGATATATTAATTTAATTAATTATTCGGATTTACATACAGAATAATACGAAATGCTCTGAGACAAGGTTAGTAGCTCGGCCACCTTCCACAGCAGATGCGGAAGGCCGACATAGGTGGATTCGATCGATTATCCATATATCTCTAGCTTAAATTGTGGGATTTTTATGGGGATTTTTTTATTATGTTACTTAGATTGACACACGGGTGCGTCAATAAACTCAAATTAATAAACACTTTTACAGGCTTGGCCATACATGCACATACATGCACTTGACTGTTTATTACACAAGATATAGTGGTCCTTTAGAATAGTTAGTGGGTGAACTTTGCTTGGCATTATTATACTTAACAAATAATAATAATAATAATATGCCATTTAGCAGACGCTTTTATCCAAAGCGACTTACAGTCATACATTATATTTTTTTGTGTATGGGTGGTCCCGGGGATCGAACCCACTACCTTGGCGTTACAAGCGCCGTGCTCTACCAGCTGAGCTACAGAGGACCACAACAAGTTTGCATTTCACTACACCCGCAAAACATCTGCTAAATATGTGTATGTGACCAATAAAATTTGATTTGATGCACATTTAGATTGGCTGTGGCCTAATGGTATGTATTCACTGGTGTGATATGAATGAATGGTGTGATAATTTTGGTCCCTTTCACCTCCTGTTCCACCCTCACTGCAGGTCTGTACCCGTTGTGGTACTATTCAATGTCCCACCCTACACTCCTGTTGGATATCGGTAGAAACAAGAAGAAACACTGCACCTACTGTATCCAGTTCCGTCAGATGTGCATAACCTAGAGGACAGGGGGCTCTGGGTTGTTTTCGGTCCAGGCCCAATGTGTGAGAATGTGTAGCGTGTGTGACTGTCAATCATTTATTTATATATACACTATATGATTGATAGGGGGCGCTGTGTTGAAGCCACCATGCCTCCATTTTAGCACTCCCCCACCATTGTAAAAAATATTTTGTATGCTATAAAAATTAATGTATTAATGTCTATATTCTTTTTGCCACATTTATTCTATTACAGACACCTTAATGCATACTTTTAAATTGTATTATGTGAGCTAAACATTTTTTTTTAATGAAAGAATATATAAAAACATTTTCCTTAAAGTATTATTTTTTTATTTTACTAATGTTACTGTCCCCACTACAACAAAAAAATACTTAAATACATTTAATACTGTAGAATTCCATTCATTCCTATGGAGGACTGCTCCTACTGGGGAGTGCCAATACAGCTGACAGGTGGCTTCAACGCCTCTCAATGGTCAATACATAGCATCACCAATCCAGGGTTTATATAAATCATTGGTTACCATGTGTTAGTGTCTCTCTTTGTTTTACCTGCAGCTCAAATGGTTCTACTCCTGCCCCCTGGATCTTCACAAGGAATGATGGGTTGTCTTCCTGCTTCATACCCGCAGCTGTTTTCCCAATGGTCAGTGTGAGTGCATCTGATTAAAGGAGGGAATTAACATGCCAATCAGATTATTTAGAACAAACCCTAACCCCTGGACATGTTCAGGTGAATTATGGTCGCAGAAACATTATATATCAGACGGTTGCGTTACAGTGGGGTGTTTTTTAAATTCAAGATGACACAGTAGCCAGCCATAATGTCGCTGTGAGAGAGAGTGTGTGTGAGTGTGTAGTGTGCCAGAGAGAGAGAGGAGGAGGAGGAAAGGAAGAGGTTCCCCGACACATACACACAGACAAGAGCAGGACCCAGCATGTGTGAGGGGTGGGTCTGTGTCTGAGCTGGCAGTATTTGCCTAGAAGCAGTGATGTCACTTCAGGGGTAAGGGACTGCCACACCCAACACTGGCATGTGAATGCCTACACACATTCACCAACACATAGACACACAGACACACACGCACACACACCGAAACACACTCTCACACCATATAGTCTATGGCACACACAGACCTGTTCAAGTACTACAGCATGGACAGTGCACTTACACAAAACCTCTTAAACTGACAGTCCCCGAAATTGGGCACTAGAATTATATGTATATGTTTACATGACTTATTTGATTGGTTTTCCACCATTTTATAGGTCAGAAGACACAAATCCAGACGTCCTAGGACCATGTAAAGGACCTCTGTCAAATAAACGTGTATTTGCCTCCCTCTGGTGGTCAGCTGCATCATTACATCAATTTATATCATTTCACTGCGAAGTCATGTCAAAGGGGCGGTCATGTCAAAGGGGCAATCGCTGAATTTGTCTCGAGCAGGCGGATCTAAATACATAACTTTAATAGTGCTACGATAAAGAATGCGACCTACACACTTTCTTAAACCTAAAATAAGTTAAGAAGTAATTTTGTGTGGAAGTCAAAAAAACAATGTGTTGGAGGCAGACACATTGCATAGGCTCAGAACGACAAAATCGAGCCGTTTACATAGCCCTTCTCCCCTTGTCTATAGGAGGGATGCACACTGTTTAATGGCCCAAATGTTGATTTAGACGTTCACAAATTTTACAGATTTTGACTATCACTAATGTCATGATATGTTTGGTAAAGTAATAAAGAAGGTGAAATATTTTGGGTAGATGTTCCTAAAACAGATTATAACTATTTATGGACATATTATAAAGTATGAAAAGGCTTATTCATTCTTATTATTTGTCACATCATCATATTTGTATATGTTTTATTATACTTTTATTGTGTACTAGATCATATAGGTTGAAAAGTGTTTTTTTCTCAGACAAATAAACAACTCAAGATAACTCAAGAAATCTATCATTCATTTTGATGTTTTTGCTGAGGAGATATTAGTCGCGCAATTCTACATCTAACTAATGAAAACGAGTCGTCTCTTGTTGAATTACAACAAAGACTTTATTGAAGAATCCTTCCTGTTGACCAATCACCTACGAAGGGTCGTAGACTTCGGCTACCGACTTCGGCTTGCCTCGAGAACAAATCTTGTGTGCCCGAACAGCCGAAAAAACCCTTACTGAAGTCCAAAACTAACAGAAAACGTCACAAAACTCTTACGAACTGTTTAGGCTGGGAAGCATGCAGACGCCTTAATGCTTCCCAGCCGCAAAACAGTTAGGTTATCTTAGATTAATTCTGACTATTTTGGCTACGGCGTCTCTAAATGGACAAACAGTACTTTTGCCGCTTTTTTTCTTGTTTTTCAAGGGAAGCTGCCAGCCGCCAGCCGAACTGAAGTATGCTGACGCTTTACTCCCCTCGACTCCACCGGCCAAGAGCCACCAGACCTGTAGCCAATAACATCTGCCCTCCTCTCTCTCTCTCATACACACACACCAACACACGCACGCACACACACACACATACCACTAACATTCCTACTTGATGAAGGTTTACACTCCCAACACATTCCAGGTTGAACTCTTACTATAATTAATTAGTTTTGACCTTTTACTGCCTAACCGAGTCTGACAACTCTACA
Organism: Coregonus clupeaformis; assembly: GCF_020615455.1. NCBI lineage: Eukaryota > Metazoa > Chordata > Actinopteri > Salmoniformes > Salmonidae > Coregonus > Coregonus clupeaformis. The sequence continues at coordinate 30,562,535 of NC_059207.1, forward strand.
GCTCTGGTTGTACCATTATATTAGAGGTTGGTGATATGCATACTCACAGGGGAGATACACCCCCCCCCCCACACACACATACACACAAACCATCACTCACTACACAGGTATGGATCCATGAGAAAACACACAAATGCACACACACTATCACTCATTCTATACACACCACCCCTGTATTGGGTGAGGGTAACACAGAGGCAGATGTGTGTGTATTTAGTTACTTGGGTCATTGCCATGAGAAATATGCTACACAAGTATGGAAAGAGGTGTGTGTGTGTGTGTGTGTGTGTGTGTGTGTGTGTGTGTGTGTGTGTGTGTGTGTGCAAGCAAGGAAGAGGGAGAAAAGCCCCCCTTGGACTAAGGGCACAATAAACTGTAGCATGCAGAGAGACATGTGGTGTGATGAAGAGGAACGACACAGAGCAGAGATTATGTATTATGTACATTCCTGCATCTCCTAGGAATGTCATGATGATGACTTCAAAAATCAGACAGGTGAACATTTCCTTCATTGTTTCCTTCATCAACATGGCTTAGCAATTGGTAGTGTCGGGGCGGCAGGTAGCTTAGTGGTTAAGAGCGTTGTGCCAGTAACCGAAAGGTCTCTGGTTCTAATCCCCGAGCCAACTAGGTGAAGAATCTGCCGATGTGCCCTTGAGCAAGGCACTTAACCCTAATTGCTCCTGTAAGTCGCTCTGGATAAGAGCGTCTGCTAAATGGCTTAAATGTAAAATGTTGAAAACTATACAACCAGGACTCCGGTCATTATTCTCTACCTGCCTTCAACAATACCACACTGTTACTGTTGCTTTGGCAGACCAGCACATTTGGCAAGGAAACAACTGTTTGACTGAATTGGAACCAGGCTACAGCAGACCAGCAGTGCTACAACAGCCCTCTGTAGGGCAGTCTGGAACAGCAGAGAAAAAGAGAGACACCGTATGGAAAAACAAGGAAGTGGGAGAAAGTGAAAGAGAGAAGAGTGTTGTGAAACAGACACCAGAGCAAGGTCGTTCTTTCTCACCTGACGTTCCCTGATCTCCTCCTCCTCTCTTCACTTTGTCCTTCATGTCTAATTTCTTTTTTGGTTGTTCCCTCACTCTCTTGTTTCTCTGTGCTGGCACGCGGTTGCTCTCTCAGACTTGCTGTTCCCACTCCCTTTTCTTCGTCCAGTCAGAGTGAGACTGATTGGGTTCAGGAGTTTTGTGTGTTTGTATATGCAGTGTGTGAGCAAGTGAAAGAGTGTAGTGAGTTCCACCAAGCTAGCTCTGCTTATCGTTTCCCCTCTGGAAGATAACCACACCCAATGTTGCACAACTCTGCCCTTCCCCCTTTCAATTCAATTTCTCTAACTCTCTCTGTTTCTCCCTCAAAGCTGCTGTGCCTCACCTAGGTGTTGAAAATGGGTGTGTCTGCTCAATCTTGCTCTCTTCAGTCTCTCTCGCTCTTCACTCTCGCTCCTTTACCTTCCCCTCCCCCTCTACCCTCACTCCCCCGCTTTCTCTCTCTGCCCTGGAGGAAAGGTGTGATCATACACACCCAGGGATGTGGGAAATGGGAATATAATCACGCATACATTATGCTGATGTAACAGTGTTGCTTCCATCCCTCTCCTCGCCCCTACCTGGGCTTGAACCAGGGACCCTCTGCACACATCGACAACAGTCACCCTCGAAGCACCATTACCCGTCGCTCCACAAAAGCCACGGCCCTTGCAGAGCAAAGGAAACAACTACTTCAAGGTCTCAGAGCGAGTGACATCACCGCTTGAAACGCTACTAGCGCGCACCGCTAACTAGCTAGCCATTTCACACCGGTTACACTCACCCCCCTTTGACCTCCTCCTTTTTCCGCAGCAACCAGTGAAACTCTCACACCTTTCAAAAATAAAATAAAATAAAATTGTATTTGTCACATGCGGCTAATACAACAGGTGTAGACCTTACAGTGAAATGCTTACTTACAAGCTCTTAACCAACATTGCAGTTTTAAGAAAAATAAGTGTTAAGAAAGTATTTACTAAATAAACCGAAGTAAAAAATAAATGAATATATGTATTTTTTATTTTATTAAAGAGCAACAATGAAATAACAGTAACGAAGCTATATACAGGGGGTACCGGTACAGAGTCAATGTGCGTGGGCACAGGTTAGTCGAGGTAATTGAGGTAATATGTACATGTAGTATAGGTAAAGTGACTATGCATAGATAATAAACAGAGGACCTATCATGGTTGAAACACAGTCGTGAAGAGGGCACGACAATGCCTAATCCCCCTCAGGAGGCTGAAAAGATTTGGCATGGGACCTCAGATCCTCAAAAAGTTATACAGCTGCACCATCAAGAGCATCCTAACTGGTTGCATTACAGCTTGGTATGGCAACAGCTCGGCATCTGATCGCAAGGCGCTACAGAGGGCAGTGCGTACGGCCCAGTACATCACTGGGGCCGAGCTTACTGCCATCCAGGACATCTATACCAGGCGGTGTCAGAAGAAGGCCCTAAAAATTGTCAAAGACTCCAGCCACCCATGTCATAGACTGTTTGTTCTCTCTGCTACCGTACGGCAAGCGGTACCAGAGCGTCAAGTCTGGGACCAAAAGGCTCCTTAACAGCTTCTACCCCCAAGCCATAAGACTACTGAACAATTAATCAGATGGCTACCCAGATTATTTTATTTTTCTTGCACAGGCTCGATGTACACTCACTGGACTCTAACCACACACTCACACATACTACACTGACACTCCAACACACACACACACACACAGACACACACACAACACACACATGGACACACACACAAAACACGCACACACATGCATATTGACGCCACACACACACACACACACACACATACAGTACATTCACATTCCTTCACACTCTTCACATACTCTGCTGCTGCTCTCTGTTTATTATCTATGCATAGTCACTTTACCCCTTCCTACATATTATCTCAATTACCTCAACTAACCCGTACCCCTGCACATTGTCTCGGTACCGGTATATAACCTCATTATTGTTATTTTATTGTGTTACTATTGTGTTAGTATTTTTCCTTTAGTTTATTTAGCACATTTTTCATACGTACTATTTAAAAACTCTGCATTGTTGGTTAAAGGCCCGTAAGTAAGCATTTCATGGTAAGGTCTACACCTGTTGTATTCGGCGCATGTGACAAATACAATTTCATTTGATTTGAAACAATGTTGATTCAACCAGTGTGTACCCAGTGGGACAGTTCTAGGCCTACCTACAGGTAATAACACACCATATGTAACCTACAGCTCAACATATAGGTAATGACACACACACTGTAACCTGGCTCTGTGAATAGTATGTGTTCACAGTTAGCTTTGATACTGTCGCAAAGCTAACTAAAAAGCAGCATTCCCCAAGAGAGGATGCCTTTCTCTTCAGCAGTGATGAATTCATGAACTTCTTCGACGAAAAGATCATGATCATTAGAAAGCAAATTACGGACTCCTCTATTCATGAAAATAATCATGGCCTCTAAACCTTCAAGCTGCATACTGGACCCTATTCCAACTAAACTACTGAAAGAGCTACTTCCTGTGCTTGGCCCTCCTATGTTGAACATAATAAATGGCTCCCTATCCACTAGATGTGTACCAAACTCACTAAAAGTGGCAGTAATAAAGCATCTCTTGAAAAAGCCAAACCTTGACCCAGAAAATGTAAAACACTATCGGCCTATATCGAATCTCCCATTCCTCTCAAACATAGAAACAGCTGTTGTGCAGCAACTCACTGCCTTCCTGAAGACAGGTTCTGCATTTGTCCTAGTGCTCCTAGACCTTAGTGCTGCTTTTGACACCATCGATCACCACATTCTTTTGGAGAGATTGGAAACCTTAATTGGTCTACATGAACAAGTTCTTGCCTGGTTTAGATCTTATCTGTCGGAAAGATATCAGTTCATCTCTGTGGATGGTTTGTCCTCTGACAAATCATTTGTAAGTTTCGGTGTTCCTCAAGGTTCTGTTTTAGGACCACTATTGTTTTCACTATATATTTTACCTCTTGGTGATGTCATTCTGAAACACCAAAATGTCCTACCTTGGAAGCCTGTGTTTCAGACATAAGGAAGTGGATGGCGGCAAATGTTTTACTTTTAAACTCGGACAAAACAGAGATGCTAGTTCTAGGTCCCAAGAAACAAAGAGATATTCTGTTGGATCTGACAATTAATCTTGATGGTTGTACAATCGTCAAAAAAAAACTGTGAAGGACCTCGGCGCTACTCTGGACCCTGATCTCGCTTTTGACAAACATATCAAGAATATTTCAAGGACAGCTTTTTTCCATCTTCGTAACATTGCAAAAATCAGAAACCTTATGTCCAAAAATGATGCAGAAAAGATAACCCATGCTTTTGTCACTTCTAGATGAGACAACTGCGATGCTCTTCTCTCTGGCTACCCGGATAAAGCACTAAATAAACTTCAGTTAGTGCTAAACATGGCTGCTAGAATCTTGACTAGAACCAAAAAATGTGATCATATTACTCCAGTGCTAGCCTCTCTACACTGGCTTCCTGTTAAGGCTAGGGGTGATTTCAAAGTTTTACTGCTAACCTACAAAGCATTGCATGGGCTTGCTCCTACCTATCTCTCCAATTTGGTCCTGCCGTACATACCTACAAGGTCACAAGACGCAGGCCTCCTTATTGTCCCTAGAATTCCTAAGCAAACAGCTGGAGGCAGGGCTTTCTCCTATAGAGCTCAATTTTTTTGGAATGGTTTGCCTATCCATGTGAGAGACGCAGACTCGGTCTCGACCTTTAAGTCTTTACTGAAGACGCATCTCTTCAGTAGGTCCTATGATTGAGTGTAGTCTGGCCCAGGGGTGTGAAGGTGAAAGGAAAGGCACTGGAGCGACGAACCACCCTTGCTGTCTCTGCCTGGCCGGTTCCTGTATCTCCATTGGGATTCTCTGCCTCTGACCCTATTATGGGGTCTGAATCACTGGCTTACTGGTGCTTTCCATGACGTCCCTAGGAGGGGTGTGTCACTTGAGTGGGTTGAGTCACTGACGTGATCTTCCTGTCCGGTTTGTCCCCCCCTCGGGCTCGAGGAGGAGATCTTCGTGGGCTATACTCAGCCTTTTCTCAGGGAAGTAGGTTGGTAGTCTGTTGATATCCCTCTGGTGGTGTGGGGGCTGTGCTTTGGCAAAGTGGGTGGGGTTATATCCTGCCTGGTTGGCCCTGTCCAGGGGTATCGTCGAATTTAAGTATGCACCCTCTAATTCTCTCTCTCTCTCTCTCTCCCTCCCCTCCCGGAGGACCTGAGCCCTAGGACCATGCCTCAGGACTACCAGGCCTGATGACTCCTTGCTGTCCCCAGTCCACCTGGTCGTGCTGCTGCTCCAGTTTCAACTCTTCTGCCTGCTGCTATGGAACCCTGACCTGTTCACCGGACATGCTACCTTGTCCCAGACCTGCTGTTTTCAACTCTCTCTCTCTACCACACCTGCTACTTCAACCTCTAAATGCCCGGCTATGAAAAGCCAAGTGACATTTACTCCTAATGTACTGACCTGTTGCAACCTCTACAACCACTGTGATTATTATTTGACCCTGCTGGTCATCTATGAACTTTTGAACATCTTGGAGAAAAATCTGGCCTTAATGGCTATGTACTGTTATAATCCAATCCAAATGGAAGTCAGATACAGGTGGATATTTCAATTAATATAATATACCCTGTAATTTTCAAACAATTATGGCTGATGCTTTAATGAGAATTATTGTCTAACCTTATGGATAAAAGCATCTGCTAAATGATGTAAATGTAAATGTAAATTATTATAACCCCCAAACTAAGGATTAATGGATCATTGTTTCTATCTATTTCTGTTGTCTTAAGAGATTTTATAAATGTACAATATCGTTATAGTTAAAAAAAAATATTATTCCCACATGCCACTAAAATATATTATCGCGGTAGAAATTACGTTTTCGTTCATGTTTTTGGGCTGACTGAATAAATTCAAAGATTGTCTATATACTGACATAAGACCTTCCTCTCCAAGGGGGGCGGGGCTTAGCGAAGCGTCAATTCACCAGCCACGTTGGCGGGTGGTCACACTCGAGGCTCTGCAGTGCAAGCATTTCATAAAAATGGTCAAAAGTCAAGTATGGGCAAATGTGCGAGTAGTGATTCATAGCGAAATAAATGCTGCAGTAGCTGTTTTTGAAGTATTTCTGCCATTTTGTTTCATATCTGGTGATGCATAAAGAAATAGGCGTCCGCATGCTTCCCAGCCTAAACATGTCGGAAGAGTTCGTGCATATATTATGACGACATTTTGTGTCGTTTTTGTTAGTTTTGGATTTAGGTTAGGGTTTTGTCGTCTGTTCGGGCACACGACATTTTTTCTTGAGGCAAACCGAAATTCGGAGCCGAAGTCTACGCCCCTTCGTCGGTGATTGGTCAACAGTAGGGATTCTTCAGGAAAGTCTTAGTTGTCGTTAAACGAGAGACGACTCGTTTTCTTTATTGAGAAATACTGTACCAAACATCTTAGTTAGATGTAAAATTGCGCGACTAAGATCTCCTCGCCAAAAAACGTAAAAATGAACGACAGATTTCTTGAGTTATCTTACATAAATTAGGACTATTTTGAGGAAGTGTATTGGCTACGGTGTCTCAAAACGGACAAACAGTACTATTCCCGTTTTTTTCTCGTTTTTCAAGGGAAGGTATTTTAAGGGAGTATGCGAGCACATTCGTTCGGTTCGCATAGCCGACTTCGGCTAGCTGCCAGCCGAATTGAAGCATGTTTATGCATGCTGACACCGGCCAAGAGCCACCAGACCTGGCGCCAATAACAGCTGACCACCTCTCTCACACACACACCAACACCGACCGACACACCTCTAACATTCCTACTTGATAAAGGTTTACACTCATATCACATTCCAGGTTGAACTCTCACTATAATATATTCGTTTTGACCTTTTAGTGCCTAACTGAGTCTGACAACTCTACAGCTCTGGTTGTACCATTATATTAGAGGTACAACAGCGTCCAACATTACGGGTAACCTTTACCCCCCTCATCTGTGGATATTTTGGTTAAAAGTATTACATTATACTGAACAAAAATATAAATGCAACATGCAACAATTTCAAAGATTTTACTGAGTTACAGTTCATAGAAGGAAATCAGTCAATTGAAGTAAATTCATTAGGCCCTAATCTAATCTACATTTTAGAGTGGCCTTTTATCGTCCCTAGCACAAGGTGCACCTGTGTAATGATCATGCTGTTTAATCAGCTTCTTGATATGCCACACCTGTCAGGTGGATGGATTATCTTGGCAAAGGAGAAATGCTCACTAACAGGGATGTAAACAAATGTGTGCAAAAAAATTGAGAGAAATAAGCTTTTTGTGCGTATGGAACATTTCTGGGATCTATTATTTCAGCTCATGAAACATGGGACCAACACTTTAAATGTTGCACTTATTTTTTATAATTTGAGCAATTTAACACATTACTCCTTTCTCGTATTACATATCTTGTTTTAGAAACATTACTAAGCATTTTCATCTGTTTTGTGGTGTAATTACATTTGGCTGGTAAAAAATGTGAGTGGCTGGTAGATATTTGTATCTACCTGCCACAGTGGCTGGTAGACAAAAAAGTTAGTTTTAGGCCCTGGTCCATATCAATTATTGATATATACATTAGATGACTAATAGGGGGCGCTGTGTTGAAACCACCTTGCCTCCATCTTGGCACTCCCCCACCGTTGTAAAACATATTTTGGAAGCTATAGAAATGCATTTATCAATGTCTACATTCGTTTTTGCCAGATGTATTATTTTACGGACACCTTAATGCATACTTTTACATTATATTATGTGAGCTAAACATTAAAACATTTATTTTCCTTAACGTATAAATACAAATTTTCCCTTAAAGTATATACACTGCTCAAAAAAATAAAGGGAACACTTAAACAACACAATGTAACTCCAAGTCAATCACACTTCTGTGAAATCAAACTGTCCACTTAGGACGCAACACTGATTGACAATAAATGTCACATGCTGTTGTGCAAATGGAATAGACAACAGGTGGAAATTATAGGCAATTAGCAAGACACCCCCAATAAAGAAGTGGCTGATGTTTTGGTCACTTTTGAATGCTGGCAGTGCTTTCACTCTAGTGGTAACATGAGACGGAGTCTACAACCCACACAAGTGGCTCAGGTAGTGCAGCTCATCCAGGATGGCACATCAATGCGAGCTGTGGCAAGAAGGTTTGCTGTGTCTGTCAGCGTAGTGTCCAGAGCATGGAGGCGCTACCAGGAGACAGGCCAGTACATCAGGAGACGTGGAGCAGGCCGTAGGAGGGCAACAACCCAGCAGCAGGACCGCTACCTCCGCCTTTGTGCAAGGAGGAGCAGGAGGAGCACTGCCAGAGCCCTGCAAAATGACCTCCAGCAGGCCACAAATGTGCATGTGTCTGCTCAAACGGTCAGAAACAGACTCCATGAGGGTGGTATGAGGGCCCGTCGTCCACAGGTGGGGGTTGTGCTTACAGCCCAACACCGTGCAGGATATTTGGCATTTGCCAGAGAACACCAAGATTGACAAATTCGCCACTGGCGCTCTGTGCTCTTCACAGATGAAAGCAGGTTCACACTGAGCACATGTGACAGACGTGACAGAGTCTGGAGACGCAGTGGAGAACGTTCTGCTGCCTGCAACATTCTCCAGCATGACCGGTTTGGTGGTGGGTCAGTCATGGTGTGGGGTGGCATTTCTTTGGGGGGCCGCACAGCCCTCCATGTGCTCGCCAGAGGTAGCCTGACTGCCATTAGGTACCGAGATGAGATCCTCAGACCCCTTGTGAGACCATATGCTGGTGTGGTTGGCCCTGGGTTCCTCCTAATGCAAGACAATGCTAGAGTGTGTCAGTAGTTCCTGCAAGAGGAAGGCATTGATGCTATGGACCGCCCGTTCCCCAGACCTGAATCCAATTGAGCACATCTGGGACATCATGTCTCGCTCCATCCACCAACGCCACGTTGCACCACAGACTGTGTAGGAGTTGGCGGATGCTTTAGTCCAGGTCTGGGAGGAGATCCCTCAGGAGACCATCCGCCACCTCATCAGGAGCATGCCCAGGCGTTGTAGGGAGGTCATACAGGCACGTGGAGGCCACACACACTACTGAGCCTCATTTTGACTTGTTTTAAGGACATTACATCAAAGTTGGATCAGCCTGTAGTGTGGTTTTCCACTTTAATTTTGAGGGTGACTCCAAATCCAGACCTCCATGGGTTGATAAATTTGATTTCCATTGATAATTTTTGTAATTATGTAAAGAAAAAAGTATTTAATAAGATTATTTCATTCATTCAACTGGTCATTCAACTGAGACTGCTCTTCTCTGTGTCACGGAGGCTCTCCGCACTGCTAAAGCTAACTCTCTCTCCTCTGCTCTTGTCCTTCTAGACCTGTCTGCTGCCTTTGATACTGTGAACCATCAGATCCTCCTCTCCACCCTCTCCGAGCTGGGCATCTCCGGCGCGGCTCACTCCTGGATTGCGTCCTACCTGACCGGTCGCTCCTACCAAGTGGCGTGGCGAGAAGCTGTCTCCGCACCACGTGCTCTCACCACTGGTGTCCCCCAGGGCTCAGTTCTAGGCCCTCTCCTATTCTCCCTATACACCAAGTCACTTGGCTCTGTCATATCCTCACATGGCCTCTCCTATCATTGCTACGCTGACGATACACAACTAATCTTCTCCTTTCCCCCTTCTGATAACCAGGTGGCGAATCGCATCTCTGCATGTCTGGCAGACATATCAGTATGGATGACGGATCACCACCTCAAGCTGAACCTTGGCAAGACGGAGCTGCTCTTCCTCCCGGGGAAGGACTGCCCGTTCCATGATCTCGCCATCACGGTTGACAACTCCGTTGTGTCCTCCTCCCAGAGTGCGAAGAGCCTTGGCGTGACCCTGGACAACACCCTGTCGTTCTCCGCTAACATCAAGGCGGTGACCCGATCCTGCAGGTTCATGCTCTACAACATTCGGAGAGTACGACCCTGCCTTACACAGGAAGCGGCACAGGTCCTAATCCAGGCACTTGTCATCTCCCGTCTGGATTACTGCAACTCGCTGTTGGCTGGGCTCCCTGCCTGTGCCATTAAACCCCTACAACTCATCCAGAATGCCGCAGCCCGTCTGGTGTTCGACCTTCCCAAGTTCTCTCACGTCACCCCGCTCCTCCGCACACTCCACTGGCTTCCAGTTGAAGCTTGCATCTGTTACAAGACCATGGTGCTTGCCTATGGAGCTGTGAGGGGATCGGCACCTCTGTACCTTCAGGCTCTGATCAGTCCCTACACCCAAACGAGGGCATTGCGTTCATCCACCTCTGGCCTGCTGGCTCCCCTTCCTCTGCGGAAGCATAGTTCCCGCTCAGCCCAGTCAAAACTGTTCGCTGCTCTGGCACCCCAATGGTGGAACAAGCTCCCTCACGACGCCAGGACAGCGGAGTCACTCACCACCTTCCGGAGACATTTGAAACCCCACCTCTTTAAGGAATACCTGGGATAGGATAAAGTAATCCTTCTACCCCCCCAAAAAAAAAATGTGTAAGTCGCTCTGGATAAGAGCGTCTGCTAAATGACGTAAATGTAAATGTAAATGTAAAAATTCAGATCTAGGATGTGTTGTTTAAGTGTTCCCTTTATTTTTTTGAGCAGTGTATATTTTTGATTACTTATGTTACTGTCCCCACTACAAGAAAATAATGTCCTTGGAACACGCTCTACCAACCGTGTGGCTCAGTTGGTAGAGCATGGCGCTTGCAACGCCAGGGTTGTGGGTTCGATTCCCACGGGGAACCAGTACGAAAAAAGTAGGAAAACTTATGAACTCACTACTGTAAGTCACCAGTATGAAAATGTATAAACTCACTACTGGAAGTCGCTCTGGATAAGAGTGTCTGCTAAATGACTAAAATGTAAATTAAAATTAGTAGGAGAACTGCTCCTACTGCGAAGTGCCAATATGGCCGACTGGTGGCTTCAAAGCCTCTCAATGGCCAATACATAGCTTCAGCAATCCAGGGTTTATATACATCATTGGTCCATAGCCTCACACAAGTGTCCTCTCACCTCTTGACTGTACTGTTGATGTTTGGGGGCTGACACATAACCAGTAGTGACCAATAATTTATATATACACTAGATAACTTATAGGGGGTGTTGATGTGTTGATGCTACTGTGCTTCCATCTTGGCATTCCCTCACTGTTGTAGAACATATTTTGGAAGCTATAGAAATGCATTTATTAATTTCTATATTTGTTTCTGCCACGTGTATTCTATTACAGACACCTTAATGCATACTTATATATATATTATATTATGTGAGCCAAAAAAATAATATATATATATACTACTGGTCAAAAGTTTTAGAACACCTACTCATTCAAGGGTTTTTCTTTATTTGTACTATTTTCTACATTGTAGAATAAGAGAATGCCAAGAGTGTGCAAAGCTGTCATCAAGGCAAAGGGTGGCTATTTGAAGAATCTCAAACATAAAATATATTTTGATTTGTTTAACACTTTTTTAGTTACTACATGATTCCATTGCTCCTGACTGCTGTTAATGTGCTGCCATAATAAAGAACCAGCACTTCTGTTGTCATCTGGACTATTGCTGATCTAATCTTAAACAGAGATGCCATGCATGGGTAATACCAGTACTCTCTGGTGTATCTCTAGCTAGTGCTCAGAGTTTAGCTAACATGGTTGTTTTGCTGTTATTTGTCTTTCGGTTCCTCTGTTAATTACCACTCCTCTGGCTCCTAGCCTGGCACAGAGCATCACACAGACAACAAACCTGGGGCAAGTGCCTCTGTGCCCAACTCTCTCTCTCTGTAGGCCTGAGATGTCAGGGTGATGTCAGAGGGCGTGGGGCCAGAGGGGGGGGCGTCTCAGCCTTGCCCCACCCGCACCATTCAGGACCTGTCTGACACACCTGCACACAAACCTCTGGACGGGAATACACTTGCACACACACCTCTGGACGGGAACACACCTGCGGAGCAGGTGAATGATTGTGTGTGACTCAGTGCCCCCCCTGTGTTGCTTCGTGTGTGCTTGTGGAAACACAGATTTCTAGTTATTTAGTTACACCGCAAGTAACAATATAAAGTCATAATGATGTTACCCCTACAGGTGTCTGGTGTGATGGATGAGACCTCTCCTTCTTTCACTTCCTCTTTCGAGTTAGTTGACATGGAGCCAACCCCGCCCCTCTACCAGCCTATGCAACCACATTGGTTTTACTGTCACTGCGCAGACTCCAAGGACTTCTGGCTCCCCTTCAACAGAGAGGACTCGGAGAGACTGGAACAGGCCTGGTCTATCGGTGAGTGAGTGGGGGGGCCAGGGACCTCGTATCATGAGGTCCCTGGCAATTCCCAGCTTTAAAGACAATACCCCATAACAAATGCATCCAAACTTAGCATAGCATAGCATTCTTTGCGTTCGGTTCTCCCATCGTAATATATACAGTGGGGCAAAAAAGTATTTAGTCAGCCACCAATTGTGCAAGTTCTCCCACTTAAAAAGATGAGGGAGGCCTGTAATTTTCATCATAGGTACACGTCAACTATGACAGACAAAATGAGGAAAAAATATCCAGAAAATCCCATTGTAGAATTTTTTATGAATTTATTTGCAAATTATGGTGGAAAATAAGTATTTGGTCAATAACAAAAGTTTCTCAATACTTTGTTATATACCCTTTGTTGGCAATGACACAGGTCAAACGTTTTCTGTAAGTCTTCACAAGGTTTTCACACACTGTTGCTGGTATTTTGGCCCATTCCTCCATGCAGATCTCCTCTAGAGCAGTGATGTTATGGGGCTGTCGCTGGGCAACACGGACTTTCAACTCCCTCCAAAGATTTTCTATGGGGTTGAGATCTGGAGACTGGCTAGGCCACTCCAGGACCTTGAAATGCTTCTTACGAAGCCACTCCTTCATTGCCCGGGCGGTGTGTTTGGCATCATTGTCATGCTGAAAGACCCAGCCACGTTTCATCTTCAATGCCCTTGCTGATGGAAGGAGGTTTTCACTCAAAATCACACGATACATGGCCCCATTCATACTTTCCTTTACACGGATCAGTCGTCCTGGTCCCTTTGCAGAAAAACAGCCCCAAAGCATGATGTTTCCACCCCCATGCTTCACAGTAGGTATGGTGTTCTTTGGATGCAACTCAGCATTCTTTGTCCTCCAAACACAACAAGTTCTATTTTGGTTTCATCTGACCATATGACATATGACATTCTCCCAATCCTCTTCTGGATCATCCAAATGCACTCTAGCAAACTTCAGATGGGCCTGGACATGTACTGGCTTAAGCAGGGGGACACGTCTGGCACTGCAGGATTTGAGTCCCTGGCGGCGTAGTGTGTTACTGATGGTAGGCTTTGTTACTTTGGTCCCAGCTCTCAGCAGGTCATTCACTAGGTCCCCCCTTGTGGTTCTGGGATTTTTGCTCACCGTTCTTGTGATCATTTTGACCCCACGGGGTGAGATCTTGCGTGGAGCCCCAGATCGAGGGAGATTATCAGTGGTCTTGTATGTCTTCCATTTCCTAATAATTGCTCCCACAGTTGATTTCTTCAAACTAAGCTGCTTACCTATTGCAGATTCAGTCTTCCCAGCCTGGTGCAGGTCTACAATTTTGTTTCTGGTGTCCTTTGACAGCTCTTTGGTCTTGGCCATAGTGGAGTTTGGAGTGTGACTGTTTGAGGTTGTGGACAGGTGTCTTTTATACTGATAACAAGTTCAAACAGGTGCCATTAATACAGGTAACGAGTGGAGGACAGAGGAGCCTCTTAAAGAAGAAGTTACAGGTCTGTGAGAGCCAGAAATCTTGCTTGTTTGTAGGTGACCAAATACTTATTTTCACCATAATTTGCAAATAAATTCATTAAAAATCCTACAATGTGATTTTCTCGATTTTTTTTCTCAATTTGTCTGTCATAGTTGACGTGTACCTATGATGAAAATTACAGGCCTCTCTCATCTTTTTAAGTGGGAGAACTTGCACAATTGGTGGCTGACTAAATACTTTTTTCCCCCACTGTACCTCCTGTAAGTGAACACACACACACCATCCCCGTCTGTCTGATATTGTATAATATATAACACCCACACACAGGGCTCTAAATTAAATTAAAAATGTTCACTTAAAAAAGTTAGGAGCACAACATAACATTTAGGAGCACCAGAATAAAATATATTTTAAATTGATTGAGATATAGCCTCTATTGGGCCTATATAAATTCTAGCTACTTTTGAAGCACAGGTTGTGTCCTAAAAACGAATATGTAACCCTGTAAAGACATTTGTTTATTATAAAAAGCTGAAATGTTGATACAAAAACCTGTCATTGAAATTAAAAGTAATCTGTGGAATATTAGCTTTCTACGTTGTGTAAAAGTACTACCTATTGAGACGCAATACTTTGAAAATTGTACACTGTCTCTTTAAGAGTGTGAAGTTGGTGAGTGATGACATGCAAGAGATAATTTATTAATTGCTATGATCATTGATCTTTTGAAGAAGCTATCCTTTTCTTTCTTTCTGTGCCCCAAATGTTTGGATATACTGTTAAAGTAGCCAGGTCATTAGGTAGCAAGCTAATGGTGTAACATGACTGAATAAGGTGTAAACAAATGTCTGCGAGTGGTTTGGGGTTCGACCCACGACACCAATACATCCACTCTCTAACGCCACTCATTCACAATTACTAGCAATCTTCCCTCCTCTTCATTATCTTCCCTTTAAACAGCAGTCACTAAACTTACGACCTGGTCCAGAAACACTTATTATTCTCTAGCTAGCTTCATCATCTGCAGATCTGACAGAACCATCTAGGTGTGTGCAAAATGGCAGAAACTTCCCTAAGCCTATTGGAAGGATAGGTGGAGCCAGCATCCTTTTGGGTTTTCCTTTCCTTTCAGATCTGCAAATGGCAAGTAACTGTTAGGGGTTGTTTCTGGGCCGGTCCTATGAACCTGTCTGCCTTAGTGTGATTGGTCCATCTCTGACCTCTGACCCTGCAGGTGTAAGTGAAGAGGCGGAGTCTCCAGGGTCGGGGGAGGAGGGGGTGGGGCATCAGGTGAAGGTGGGGATGCTGAACGGAGGGCGGAGGATAGACTACGTACTGCAGCAGGCACCCATCGAGAGCTTCAACGAATACCTGTTCGCCATCCAGTCCCACCTCTGCTAATGGTCAGTACCTGTAGTGGTGTGTGTGTGTGTGTGTGTGTGTGTGTGTGTGTGTGTGTGTGTGTGTGTGTGTGTGTGTGTGTTGCTAATACCGCTCGTGTGTCCTGTGTGTTCAGGGAGTCTGAGGACACTGCTCTGCTGCTGCTGAAGGAGATCTATGACAAAATGGGTGTGGCCTTTGAGCAGCAATAATAAAGCCTTTATAAACACAAAGGCAAAGGCTAAATAACAACACATGAGTTCAATAGAGATGCACCGTTAAGGCCCTTTGCTCTACTAGGAGCTGAAAGGAGTCAAGTAAGTCAATAGCAACACACATAAAGACTTATAACCACACATAGTTATAAAGGCTTTATAACCACACAGAGAGTTATAAAGGCTTTATACATACACAGAGCGTTCTTAATAAGTTACTGGTAATGAAAGCAACAATGGTAATGAAAGCAACGAGATGAAGGGAAGCCGACCACAGAGCCACAGGCTGTGTTCGAGAGCATCAAAACCGTGATGCATCATGGGTAAATTGTGACTGACTGACTGATTTATGATGGATGGTGATTTGTAGATCAGTCAGTCTCGACTCACCTTTAAAGTTGGCTGCAATGTTAAACGTGCCCACAGCTCTCTCCCAGAATGCCTTGTGTCTGAGCCTCACCAAACTGTCAAGTCAACTCTTCAGACAAGATGGCATCTGCCTCTGGGTGTGTGTGTCAGAGGTGTGACTCTTCCCTGAAGAACCAAACCTCTACCAGCTGACATGAAGAGGACTGGAGAACCCATTGAGAAGTACTAGAGAGCTCATCTCCTATCTCTGAAATGGCTCTTTCTGTGACCACATGGGGAGCATGTTAGGCCTACTGCTGCTAGGTAGCTCTCTCTCTCTGCTCTCCCCCTCCCCTCTGTCTGTTCTTAATTGCAGGAGTGAAGTCTGGTGTGTGGGAGTCAGGGTTCCAGCTGCAGCTCATTCACCATAAAGACCCTCAGCCTTAAAGACCCGGTCAAACTTGCCACTCATCGTCAGATCATAGTCAAGACGACCATGTTAGTCTCGCTGCTGACTCAACCTGCTTGTTTTTGCTCTTTGTGTTTTTGGCCTGTTCTATTTACATTTCTCCTGTGCCACAGATTATTGGAACCTGACTCCTGCCTTCGCTTCACTCCTGCCACCACCATCCTGCTTTCCACTACTGGACCTCACATTTGGACTCACCACGGACACTAGGACGTTACGGTACCACTCCTGCTCAGAACCCTGGATCTGTTACCCTCCCTGTAGACCTGGACTTGCTCTTCCCCTATTTTTGGAAACCTGGACAATTTAACTTTGAAATAAACCTGTTAAACCTTCTCTGGCTCGGTGTAGTTGTCTGCATTTGGGTTCATATTCAGTTTAAATCGTGACAGAGCAACATTAAAGAATATCCAAGTGAGCCCTCTATACAACTCTATGGGATAACCACAGTGAAGAATGGTTTCCTTTCTCCTAAAACCACACTGAAGGATCTGGGCTGGATCCACCTGTTGTAGGAACAAACTGTGTTTCTAATCAATCAGATCCTTTTTGATCATGTCTCTATCATAACTTTTCTATCAGTTATTTGTAAGTCATTTCTTTTTTAATTTGCCTTATTCCTATAATACATATACAACGACTGACGATTATGCAGGACGATGATTCCTCTCCTGTCTGTTTAGTGGTTGTATATCAGTACGTATCGGTACTGACTACCAAAAGGGTAACACTTTACTTAGATGCTGCATAAGACCTCATAAAATCAGTTATAAAGGGTATTAAAAAATGTAGGGCATTGACTCTTTGTCATGCATATAAAGCATTTATGAATGCTTTATTATTGATACATATCACCACAAGAAAGTGTTACCATAAAAAGTGCAATATGATATTCTGATGTCACTCCTCTCTAGCCTACCTGACTGACTGACTATGGGTAATTACGTTTTTGTATTTATTTGTATGATGTAAAGGCTAATTATTTAAAGATCTATATCTTTAATGGAACTGACACAATACATGTTTTCCTCCAAGTACTTATTGGAGAGTCAGGAATGTATGAGGGTAGAAAAGGGACAGGGTCGTCTTGTTTCTGTGTGTTTTGTGAGTGAAATGCAGTATCCTGCTATACAGGATATGTCAGCAGCACCCCTCCCCCTCTGGTGTGTGCCAACCAACCTCTTAATCTGTGGTTGGGGCCAATTTCTACCCATTCTCTATCACAGGACCCATATAGCTATACATACATTCCCTCTCTCTCTGGAGATATCTCTGACACAGGTTTCCAGGGTTGGGGTCAATTCCAGTCAATTCAGAAAGTAAACCAAATTCAAATTTCCCTTATTGAAAAGCATTGAAGACAATTGGAGTTGGAATTTCAGTGTACTTCCTGAATTGACCCCAACCCTGCTGGTTTCACTGTCAGTCAACCAGTAACAAACCCACAGCAGTCCTTTAACATGGCATGAATCATCACTGACCTCCTCACACGCTTCTGCTGACAGAGCTAGCTGAACAATAGCTCTGGTCCAGTGCATTACAGGACGCCACACCTAACACCCTGGACCAGAGCTATTGTTCAGCTAGCTGAAGATAGCTGAACAGTAGATCTTAGTTTTCTCATCATTCTACAACCACATAAGAGGCTTGGAGGTTCTGGCTAGGCAGCTGACTCCCTGCTCAAAATGTGCTGTGTGTGATATCCCTAATCTCTGATGCCTAACCTCTGACCCCTAAACCCTGCTGTGTGAGCACTCACCCTCTGCTTCACTCCCGAATGCCATCTTTTGTTCTGTTAACCTCAAGTTTTGCACTTCGTGGCATTGTGTATTTAAAACCAAAATTGATAATATTAATAACATTTCATTTAAAGCTGACCGGTATACTTTATTGCTTGATATAAGCATGGGCCTTATGTCTTATTATGAAACTTTAAATATGATGATATGATCTCTATGTAGAATTTTTTAACTGACTCAAAATTGTTGTGTAATTTAGTCAGGATCATTATGAGATAAGACATAAGGTAATATACAGTATACTGTATTCTAGTCATGGCTCATCCTATATAACTTGTGATGTACACACCTTTTCTATTCATATACTGTCCATACTGTCTATACACACCATTATATGTATACTGACCAAAAATATGAGTTACAGTTCATATAAGGAAATCAGTCAATTGAAATAAATTCATTAAGCCCTTATCTATGGATTTCACATGACTGGGAAGATATGCATCTGTTGGTCACAGATACCTTTTTTTTTTTAAAAGGTAGGGGCGTGGATCAGAAAACCAGTCAGTATCTGCTATGACCACCATTTGCCTCATGCAGCGTGACACATATCCTTCACATAGAGTTGATCAGGCTGTTGATTGTGGCCTGTGGAATGTTGTCCCACTCCTCTTCAATGGCTGTTCGAAGTTGCTGGATGTTGGCTGGAACTGGAACATACTGTTGTACACGTCGATTCAGAGCATCCCAAACATGCTCAATGGGTGACATGTCTGGTGAGTATGCAGGCCATGGAAGAACTGGGACATTTTCAGCTTCCAGGAATTGTGTATAGATCCTTGGGGGTGTGCATTATCATGCTGAAACATGAGGTGAAGGCCTAGGATGAATGGCACGACAATGGGCCTCAGGATCTATTCACGGTATCTCTGTGCATTAAAATTGCCATTGATAAAATGCAATTGTGTTCGTTGTCCGTAGCTTATGCCTGCCCATACTATAACCCCACCGCCACCATGGGGCACTCTGTTCACAATGTTGACATAAGCAAACTCGCCCACACGACGCCATACACACTGTCTGCCATCTGCCCGGTACAGTTAAAACCTGGATTCATTCATAAAGAGCACACTTCTCCAGCGTGCCAGTGGCCATTGAAGGTGAGCATTTGCCCACTGAAATTGGTTATGATGCCGAACTACAGTCAGATCAAGACCCTGGTGAGGACGACGAGCATGCAGATGAGCTTCCCTGAGACGGTTTCTGACAGTTTGTGCAGAAATTATTCTGTTGTGTAAACCCACAGTTTCATCAGCTGTCGTAGGTGAAGAAGCCGGATGTGGAGGTCCTGGGCTGGCGTGGTTACACGTGGTCTGGTTGTGAGGCCGGTTGGACGTACTGACAAATTCTGTAAAACGAAGTTGGAGGCGACTTATGGTAGAGAAATTAACATTCAATTTCTGGCAACAGCTCTGGTGGACATTCCTGCAGTCAGAATGCCAATTGCATGCTCCCTCAAAACTTGAGACATCTGTGGCATTGTGTTGTGTGACAAAACGGCACATTTTAGAGTGGCCTATTATTGTCCCCAGCACAAGGTGCACCTGTGTAATGATCATGCTGTTTAATCAGCTTCTTGATATGCCACACCTGTCAGGTGGATGGATTATCTTGGCAAAGGAGAAATGCTCACTAACAGGGATGTAAACAAATGTGTATACACAATTTGAGAGAAATAAGCTTTTTGTGAGTATGGAATATTTCTGGGATCTTTACATGTTGCGCTTATATTTTTGTTAAGTATATATATTTAAATTCTGGTCTCTGACATTTCTTAATTTTCTGGATTATGTATTTTATTGCTAGGCATTACTGGACTGTTGGAGCTAGAAACACAACCATTTTGCTGTACCTGTGATAACATCTGCAAATCTGTGTACGCGACCAATAAACGTTGATTTGATTTTTTCTTTATTTAACTAGGCAAGTCAGTTAAGAACAGATTCTTATTTACAATGACGGCCTACACCGGCCAAACCCGGACGACGCTGGGCAATTGTGCGCCGCCCTATGGCACTCCCAATCACGGCCATTTAGCAGATGCTTTTATCCAAAGCGACTTACAGTCATGCGTGCATACATTATTTTATTTTTTTGTGTATGGGTGGTCCCGGGGATCGAACCCACTACCTTGGTGTTACAAGCGCCGTGCTCTACCAGCTGAGCTACAGAGGACCACACTACTTTTGTATATATAGAAAATGACTTAAGTTAAACTGAATGTCACCCAGTAAAATACTACTTGAGTAAAAGTAAAAGTATTAAATATACTTAAGTATCAAAAGTAAATGTAATTGCTAAAATACACTGAGTATACCAAACATTAGGAACACCATCCTAATATTAAAAAGTGAAGTACAGATACCCAAACAACTACTTAAGTAGTACTTTAAAGTATTTTTACTTAAGTACTTTACACCACTGCTCAGATTCCCTTCATCCTCTGACTGAGAAGAACGCTATGCAGTCCAACCTCGGCATGCTCTGTGTGTGTGTGTGTTTACATGCTAATGCTGGGCTTAAGGGAGGGGTCCTGACACACACTGGTTCACAGCAGGTAGAATGTCTCAGAACAACAGGACCTGTGTTAATGCTCACCCCCCTTCTCTTTCCTCCCACCATCCCTCTCTCTCTCTCTCCTCCCACCATCCCTCTCTCTCTCTCTCCTCCCACCATCCCTCTCCCTCCTCCCTCTCTGTCTGTTGTTCAGCTGACTAACAATAGGGGCGAGTCTCCCTCTGGAACAATACCTTCACCCCTACCCTCCTCCCCCTTCACTGTCAGAGCTTAGTGGCCTTTACACTACCCCCCTCCCTCCCTCTCTCTCATTCTTTCGCTCTCCCACTAACTCTCTTTCTTTAGAGAAGCTCTGTAATGCAAGGAATCTGGTCTGTGCAGGAGGGACCATTCGATCGAAAGAGAGCGAGAGAGGGGAGAGAGAGAGAGGAGAGGAGGGGTTAGAGGAAGCGATAGAAGGAGAGAGAGGCAGGGACTGGCAGAATAGTTGACATGTGATCAGGACTCCTGAGCAGCCATACCATTCAGCCTAGATACAACATCAGCAGCAGCAGAGAGAGAGACATAAGGAGCTAAAGAGAGAGACAGAAGGAGCTAGTTAGTCAGAGATGCGGTGTGTGAGATGAGAAGAGGCTATAGTGGTTGTGCCCTCATCACTGGGATTCTACAATTTTCAGAGAGTGCTCTAAAAGAGATACGCCTGTCGCTTGGAATAAGACACAACACACACACTACACACACAAACACACACACCCAGCGTTGCCATGGGGGGCTCCCTCAGTCAGCACAGGAAGAGCTCCTTCAGCTCCCCCAGAAAGAAGAGCAGTATGTGAGTACACAATCTAATCACCGTTATTGTGTGTGTGTGCGTGTGTGTGCTTGCACACGCGTTATTTATATTTTTCCTGTCCCGTGAGCATGTGGTTTAGTTTCAAGTGTGAATGTCGTGTATCAGGTAACTGTGATGTTCGCTCTCTGAACTGGTTTCCCAGCATTGTCCATCAGCTAAAGTGCAGCAGAACCCGACACGACAATAAAGCTTGTTTAGATTGAACTTATTTGATTACAGAAAGGGGAGGGATCTAGATAGGGGAGATGGACAGATAATTAGGGTCATTAGTAGACAGGCTAATGTAATGAAGAACAATGTAATGAGAGAGATGTGATCAGATCTCCTGACGGAGACACTTCTTTAGTACTGACCATGCACAAGATGAGGTGGCATGTAAGGTGAGTGATCAATCAACAGGAGACCAATAGTTTATGTCCATTAATCAGGTGAATAATATAACCCTATAATGCTTTGTCTCATAAGGGCCTCTGACTAAGTCAAGTGTTGAGGTGTGGTTGAATCCCTTAATCATCGGTCTTATGGTAAAAGGCTGTTATTGGCCTTTTCTCCTAATACTACACAGCTGATTCAAATTATCAAAGCTTGATGATTAGTTGATTATGGGGTCCTGAGGACCGAGTTTGGGAAACCCTGCCCTAATCCATGGTAACAGAGAGCCAGTCCTCTCTTTCTCCCAGTAGGTCCCAGTGGATCATCACCATGTTAATGAGCTACTGAGCCTATTACACTTTCTACCCATTCGCTGATGTCCTTCCTAGTCATACCCTGATGCTGCTCTGCTCTACCCATCCTGTTGTCACGGTGACTCAGCAGGGCCACTGGCACTATTAGTGGGGTTGTCATCGTCTACAGCAGTTGTTGTTTACGCTGGAGGTCATTCCAATTGACACTGAATGACCCAGAGTAGTGCAACTGTAGAGTAGAATGAAAGCCTGAAGCCATGAGTGGCTCTGAGACTTAGATCTGAGACTTCTTCTGTTAGCTTCTGTTAGCTGGAGTGCTCAGAGAATCAGAGGAGAGTCTGCAAACAGAGACATCTTTGTTTGGCTGGTTTTACATTAACAAGCTTTCAATTAGAAATAAACCAGTCAACTCTCTACTGGATGGGGATGAGCCCCCTCACTACACACTGTCAGGCTTCTGTGTGTGCTGTAGGTTAAGCAGTGTTTTTCTAGGCAGTGTCCTTGTTTATGTGTGTGTCTCTCTCTCTCTCAGTGTGTGTGTGTGTGTGTGTGTGTGTGTGTGTGTGTGTGTGTGTGTGTGTGTGTGTGTGTGGATCTATATTTATCAAATAATCTTTTTCATTTGTAAGTGGAACAGAAATCTGCCTCAGTCCTCATTTCTCAATCCCCCCTCCACTCACCACCCCTCCTCCATCTCTTCCATTCCTTTTTGGAGTTGAGAGTGACCTGCATTTGGAGCTCCTTTAGACCCTATTTCAGACTGTAGAACGCTGATCTATCTTTGGCCTGAATCTCTTCCTCTCCTCCTCTCTTCCTCTCAACCTGTCCTCCTCTCTGTCAGTACTATATCACCAACAATTCAGTTGGCTGTCAATAGACAGACATGGACCATAAGAGGAGGCCCTGGATGACCCTCAGTGTGTGTGTGTGTGTATGTGTGTGCGCGTGTGCACACCATTGTTTGAGGAATTATGTGTCCTTTGTGTCCCTGTATTGTTACACACCATAGCCTGGTGTCTGTCTGTCCCCTGCCCCTACTCTGTCAGTCCTCCCAGCACTCACCCACAAACCCCCCTTCCCCCAAATATTGGACTATAAAATGTATTATACTTATGCTAAAATGTTTATTCTATTCTACTGAGCTATTTACTTTTATATTTGTATTCTTATCTTTTATGATTTCTTATTGTTGTTGCATTGTCGATAAGAAACCGTCAAGTAAGCATTCCGTTGGACAGTGTATACCATGTGTATCCTGGTCATATGACTAATATAATGTGAAACCTGAAACCCTCTCTCTCCCATTTAGAGGCATGTTCAAGCTGCTTAGCTCAATGTATTCTCCAGATTGTTAGGCCATTAGAGTTAGAGCTACAGACATCTGCAGTTAGAGCATTCAACTGTAAACAGGGGTTGATGATAGAACTGTGCAGGACAGGTATAGTAAGGAACTCTGGGAGGTATCTGTAACTCTGAGACATCAACGCAATAGAGCCATTCCATGTCATTTCAGCAAGCCATGACATCCACCATCGCAGATTGTTCTGAAATTGTTTCTGTAGTTAGAAACAGGTAAGATTGGCATTCTTCAAAGCGTTTGGGAGAGATTGAGATACATTGTCTTGATAAAGTAAGATATTGTTGGCATATAATGAGATGACGTGATCTGTAGAATTTAGAGATATTGGTGTAATTTCTTTTGATTATCGAACTGCCTGGGCCAGGGGCTCCATAGACGGGTTAGTTGTTTAGCAACAAAACCGATGCGTGTGCAACTATGGGGCAAAACAGACAGGGTTGGTTTAGATTGTTGACAACATGTAAGCTATATTTTGTCTCCAATGTTAATTGAATAAATACATTTGCACAATGAGCACTTGCTGTCTCTCAAATACATAATTACAGTTGTTGGTTAGCTAGCTAGCAAATTTTAGCCATATTAGCATTGACATGGTGTATACCATGTGTATCCTGGTCATATGACTAATATAACGTGAAACGTGAAACCCTCTCTCTCCCAGATGGCGCCAACAGAGAGGGCTGCCTCGCTTCTAGTCCTTAGGAAATGTTGCAGTATTTTGTTTTTTTATGTATTATTTCTTACATTGTTAGCCTAGAAAATCTTAAGTGTAATTACATACAGCAGGGAAGAACTATTGGATATCAGAGCGGCGTCAACTTACCAGTACTACGAACAGAAATACGACTTTCCCGAAGCGGAGCCTTTGTTCGCACCACCCAGAGCATTTGAACTGATTCCAGAGGCCGACCCAAAACAACGCCGCCGGAGGAGAGGGAACCGGAGCGGTCTCCTAGTCAGAATTAGGAGGCGCGCACACCATCCATGGCTTCCGAGTATATTACTCGCTAATGTCCAGTCCCTAAACAACAAAGTGGATGAGATCAGGGCAAGGGTTGCTTTCCAGAGAGACATCAGGGATTGTAACATATTCTGTTTCACGGAAACATGGCTCTCTCGGGATATACTGTCCCCGTCCATACAGCCATCTGGATTCTCAGTACATCGCGCCGACAGGAATAAACATCTCTCCGGGAAGAAGAGGGGTGGGGGGGTATGTTTCATGACTAACGACTCATGGTGTGATTGTAACAACATACAGGAACTCAAGTCATTTTGTTCACAATTCCTCACAATCAAATGCCGACCGTATTATCTTCCAAGAGAATGATCTTCGGTTATTGTTACAGCCGTGTATATCCCCCCTCAAGCCGATACCATGACGGCCCTCAAGGAACTCCACTGGACTTTATGCAAACTGGAAACCATATATCCTGAGGCTGCATTTATTGTAGCTGGGGATTTTAATTGATTGCACCCAAATTTGAGAAAAAGGCTACCTAAATTCTATCAGCATATTGACTGTACCACTGGCACTGGAAAAACGCTGGACCATTGTTACACTCATTTCCCCTGAGTGGCGCAGTGGTCTAAGGCACTGCATCGCAGTGTTAACTGTGCCACTAGAGATCCTGGTTTGAATCCAGGCTCTGTCGCTGCCGGCCGCGACCGGGAGACTCATGGGCGGCGCACAATTGGCCCAGCGTCGTCCAGGGTAGGGGAGGGAATGGCCGGCAGGGATGTAGCTCAGTTGATAGAGCATGGCGTTTGCAACGCCAGGGTTGTGGGTTCGACTCCCACGGGGGGCCAGTATATAAATAAAAAATAAAATAAAATAATATGTATTCACTAACTGTAAGTCGCTCTGGATAAGAGCGTCTGCTAAATGACTAAAATGTAAATGTGAAAATTTCCGCTATGCATACAAGGCCCTCCCCCGCCCTCCATTCTGCAAATCTGACCACGACTCCATTTTGCTCCTCCCTTCCTATAGGCAGAAACTCAAACAGGTAGCACCTGTGCTTAGGACTATTCAATGCTGGTCTGACCAATCGGAATCCACGCTTCAAGATTGTTTTGATCACGCGGACTGGGATATGTTCCGGGTAGCCTCTGAGAATAATATAGACGTACACGCTGATTCGGTGAGTGGGTTAATAAGGAAGTGTATAGGAGATGTCGTACCCACTGTGACTATTTAAACCTACCCTAACCAGAAACCGTGGATAGATGGCAGCATTCGCGAAAAACTGAAAGCACGAACCACCGCATTTAACCATGGCAAGGTGACGGAGAATATGGCAGAATACAAACAGAGTGGTCGTTCCCTCCGCAAGGCAAAAAAAACAGGCAAAACGTCAATATCGAGACAAAGTGGAGTCGCAATTCAACGGCTCAGACAAGAGACGTATGTGGCAGGGTTTACAGACAATCACGGACTACAATAGGAAAACCAGCCACGTCACGGACACCGACGTCTTGCTGCCAGACAAGCTAAACAAGTTCTTTACCCGCTTTGAGGATAACACAGTGCCACCGACGCGGCCAGCTACCAAGGACTGTGGGCTCTCCTTCTCCGTGGCCGACGTGAGTAAGACATTTAAACGTGTTAACTCTCGCAAGGTTGCCGGCCCAGACGGCATTCCTAGTCGCGTCCTCAGAGCATGCGCAGACCAGCTGGCTGGTGTGTTTACGGACATATTCAATCTCTCCCTATCCCAATCTGCTGTCCCCACATGCTTCAAGATGACCACCATTGTTCCTGTACCCAAGAATGCAAAGGAAACTGAACTAAATTACTATCGCCCCGTAGCACTCACTTCTGTCATCATGAAGTGCTTTGAGAGACTAGTCAAGGATCCTAGACCCACTTCAATTTGCATACCGCTCCAATAGGTCCACAGACGATGCAATAGCCATCACACTGCACACTGCCCTATCCCATCTGGACAAGAGGAATACTTATGTAAGAATGCTGTTCATTGACTATAGCTCTGCATTCAACACCATAGTACCCACCAAGCTCATCATCAAGCTTGAGGCCCTGGGTCTCAACCCCTCCCTGTGCAATTGGGTCATGGACTTCCTGACGGGCCGCCCCCAGGTGGTGAAGGTAGGAAACAACATCTCCACTTCGCTGATCCTCAACACTGGGGCCCCACAAGGGTGTGGGCTCAGCCAAGGGTGTGGGCTCAGCCCCCTTCTGTACTCCCTGTTCACCCATGACTGAGTAGCCATGCACGCCTCCAACTCAATCAGCAAGTTTGCAGACGACACAACAGTAGTAGGCTTGATTACCAACAACGATGAGACAGCCTACAGGGAGGAGGTGAGGGCTCTCGGAGTGTGGTGTCAGGAAAATAACCTCTCACTCAACGTAAAAAAACAAAGGAGATGATCGTGGACTTCAGGAAACAGCAGAGGGAGTACCCCCCTATCCACATTGACAGGACAGCAGTGGAGAAGGTGGAAAGTTTTAAGTTCCTCTGCGTACATACCACTGACAAACTGGTATGGTCCACCCACACAGACAGTGTGGTGAAGAAGGCGCAACAGCGTCTCTTCAACCTCAGGAGGCTGAAGAAATTTGGCCTGTCACCTAAAACCCTCACAAACTTTTACAGATGCACAATTGAGAGCATCCTGTCGGGCTGTATCACTGCCTGGTACGGCAACTGCACAGCCCACAACCGCAGGGCTCTCCAGAGGGTGGTGCGGTCTGCACAACGCATCACCAGGGGCAAACTACCTGCCCTCCAGGTCACCTACAGCACCCGATGTCACAGGAAGGTCAAAAAGACCCATGCCCCGTGTAGCTCAGTTGGTAGAGCATTGCGCTTGTAGCGCCATGGTTGTGGGTTCGATTCCCATGGGAGGCCAGTATGAAAATGTATGCACTCACTAACTGTAAGTCGCTCTGGATAAGAGCGTCTCCTAAATGACTAAAAATGTAAAAATGTAAGATAATCAAGGACAACTACCACCCGAGCCACTGCCTGTTCACCCCGCTATCATCCAGAAGGCGAGGACAGTACAGGTGCATCAAAGCTGGGACTGGGAGACTGAAAAACAGCTTCTATCTCAAGACTGTTAAACAGCCATCACTAGCACAGAGAGGCTGCTGCCTACATACAGACTTGAAAATCACTGGCCACTTTAATAAATGGAACACTAGTCACTTTAATGTTTACATATCTTGCATTACCCATCTCATATGTATATATTGTATTCTATACTATCTTAATAATGTTTACATATCTTGCATTACCCAACTCATATGTATATACTGTATTCTATACTATCTATTGCATCTTAGACTATGCCACTCTGATAATATTTATATATTCTTATTCCATTCCTTTACTTAGATTTGTGTGTATTAGGTTTTTGTTGTAGAACTGTTAGATATTACTTGCTAGATATTGCTGCACTGTCGGAACTAGAAGCACAAGCATTTCGCTACACTCGCAATAACATCTGCTAACCATGTGTATGTGACCAATACATTTGATTTGATTTGAACACCTCAAAACAAGACATGCTATCAAGAACAAGATGAAACGAGCTGAAACAGGCCACTTACGATTCCCCACATGGCAGTTTCTTGTCATTCTTGCTACTGTAGCAATCTGGCCATCCAGAATCACAACAACACGCAGACTTCTGCCCCATGGAAGAGCGCACATCGTTTTCGTGACGTTGTCAGCTCACCCATCTACAGACAATAAAAATAGCAGAGGTGAGATGGGATCACCTTGCCTGCTACTTCTAGTTATTCTGAACGGAGCAGAGCAAGTATTGCCTGTTATTACTATGGCTGAGGGATTGGCATATAGTATTTTAACCATGAGTTCAGGTGGGCCTTCGTGCTTCAGCAAACAAAGGAGAGGAGGGGTGCTCAACAACAATGACAACAATCATGAGAATGGCTTACCAAGAAAAACGTGTTGTTGCCTTGATTCACAGACACCCAAATATCACCTATGTATATTTAGACATGGCCTATTGATCAACGAGACACACTATTTATTGTATTATTTTATGGTATAATTTTCCATTTACCATGAAACATATTATAATTATAACTTTTTTATATTGTTGTGTCTCAATGGGCCACTAGGCTATAAATAGGAGCTATGTGCAATGGTCAGGTCACTCTGAGGAAGACATCAGTTTGATGTCAGCCACCTGTTCGCATCCTGTACAATGGATTAAAGTGAGCAATAAGAAATCAATCCCTGCCTTTTTTTTGCTGAGTACTCCAACTGATTTTTACATCAAATTAGTCCTTTTGGAAGTTTTTTTTTGGTAAGCCATTCTGAAATTGTTTCTGTAGTTAGAAACAGGTAAGATTGGCATTCCTGAAACATTATTTGGTAAACATTTTCTTTGATATCTGAGAAACTAAGATAATTGATTGCACTCAAATTTGACATTTTAATTTATATATAGATTCAGATAATATTCAATTAATATAGAACCGGACATCCAATTTGGACCAAGCCTCTTCCTACCAATGAGTAAAAAGCCATGCACGGCCCTCCCCACACGCCATGCCAATCCCACCCCAACAACCAGTATACAGTATCAGTTCTCTATGTTTGACAAGTAGTATGAAGCTGCGGCTTGGAGTATTGCTTCTTCATACTTTGTAATGTATTCCCTGTGAATCTGGTTGTTGTTTTTTGCTTTCATGAAGGACTGGCTTGAATTGTGAGGATGGCTGTACAATTTATTTTAATCATGAGCAAAATCTATTGGTTTTCTACCAAAAGTTGCAAAGAAAATGTTGTGAACTATATAACACAAGAGACCAGCAAAATGGATAAAAGAGTGTGACGGTATAGCAGGAACAGCAGCATCTAGTGGTCAAAACCTGGTATTTTCACACTACTTTATGGTAAATAATGCAAGCGACTTCAATTACAAATGTCTCTGAACAGGGGAAAAAAAACCTCACCAGATTCACAGGGAATATATTACATAGAATGGAGAAGCAATCATCAAAGCCACAACTTCATACTACTTGTCATACTGTATATTGGTTGTTGGGGTGGGATTGGCATGGGGTGTGGGGGTTTGTGGGTGTCGTTTGAGAATGATTTGGGGATTCCTCATCGGGTGTTGGGTACTATACTTATTGAATATTATTTGAATCATATAAATTATAATGGGACATTTGTGTGCAATTAATTAGCGGAATTTCTCAGAGATCAAATTATATTTCAATATTTCAGGAATGCTAATCGTATCTGTTACTAACTACAGAAACGATTTTAGAACAATCTGAGATGGTGGGTGTCGAAATCCTCTTTCTTGTGCTTTTTGAGGTGGAACGGCCCAACCTATTCTGAAATATTCCAACATACAGGTAAAGGAAACACTTGAGTAAATGAGGGATACAAAGTATATTGAAAGCAGGTGCTTCCACAGGTGTGGTTCCTGAGTTAATTAAGCAAATAACATCCCATCATGCTTAGGGTCATGTATAAAAATTCCCAGTTGGAGCAGTGACTGAGACAGCGTTTTCCACCACCATCAACAAAACACCAAATTATGGAATTTCTTGTTGAAGAATGGTGTTGCATCCCTCCAACAGAGTTCCAGACACATGTAGAATCTATGCCAAGGCACATTGAAGCTGTTCTGGCTCATGGTGGCCCAACACCCTATTAAGACACTTTATGTTGGTGTTTCCTTTATTTTGGCAGTTACCTGTAGGCCTTCATTAAACGCAACATATCCCAACATACATTCAACATAACATCTCTAGACCTCCATGTAGTAAAGGTTCTACTGGTCCTCTCATCTATCATTTGTGTGTCTGTGTGTGTTTTCCGCTCTGATTACAATAAAGTTGGGCTTCGATTAAATATGCAGATAGTTAGTTATATATGCAAACTATCTCGGTCACGCTTCCCAAATTCACCATCAAAGGACTTATTGTAGCACTATCTGCACTTATCTCTCCAACTCATCTCTCTCTCCTCCCCCATCCCTCTCTCTCTCTCACTCAGCTAGCACAATTACAAGGGCTTTTGTAACAGTACAAGATGATGTAATGCACTTCAAACTACATCCCCAGGGTGATGCTGTAATGTCAGCTGGCCTGGTTACTGTAACTGTGCCGACCGGCGCTGTACTACACTTCTCCTCTGTTTAATTTAAACACCTGTCATGATGATGCTCTACACACACATGCACACACAAAAGCATGAGAGAAACTAGGCTAAAGCATTACTCCATTCAGTACATCGTTGTAGAACTGTATTCAAACATGGCTTTTACTGCCTGAGGGGGACTGAGAGAGACAGAGAGACTCATGGACTAATAGAGACTGAGAGGGTGAGTGTACTCAGCACTCTAAGCAGTGTTTCTCTCTTATTCCTGTGTGTTCCTGTCTGCCTGAGACTGAGTATCCCAGTCAACACTCTCCAGTTTGACAGTGAGAGAGACCTGGTCAGATACCACTGATCGCCTCTAGGTGGAGCGCTCCTCCCACACAAGGCAGAGAAGGGTCCTGTGTATACACCATGAGTTTACCTTGAATGAAGCTGTTATAGTGCTGTATGGGGCTGAGGGTGTAGGACTGTATGGCCTTAAAATATAGGGGACTGTATCATCAATACAATTTAGGCTCTGATCTTGATTACCGTCTGGTAATATGGTCAGGTGCAGCAAAGAAAGACCTAGCAAAGCTGCAGCTGGCTCAAAACAAAGCAGCACGCCTCGCCCTTAACTGCACACACAGAACTAACATCAACAACATGCATGATAGTCTTTCATGGTTGAGGGTTGAAGAGAAATTGACTACTTTTCTTCTAGTCTTTTTAAGAAACGTGTGTGTTGAAAATGCCTAACCACTTGTATAATCTATTTGCATACACTTCAAACAGACATATATACCCCACCAGAGACGCCACTATGGGTTTCTTCACAGTACCCAAACCAAAAAACTGATTTAATGCGTCGCTCAGTTATGTATAGAGGCATGTCAGCATGGAATGCTCTGACACCAGAGGTTACTCAGGCAAAAAGCAAGTTTAGCTTTAAAAAACAGCGCCTCTCCTCTTTCTAAATATCTAATTTACCTGTACTGAATATAAGAATATGAATATGTATATATGAATAGTGTGTAAATAGTATTTTTGATGTCTCTTGGTTTCTTTCTTATATATAACTCTTATTTATTTGTATTTTGAATGTAATGTAATATCTTATGTTGTTCTTGTCTATAACTGTTCTGTACTTTGTCATGTATTTGTACGTTTTATGAGGACCCCAGGAAGAGTAGCTGCTGCATGTGCAGTAGCTAACAGGGATCCTAATAAACGAAACGAAACCAATGCTGCGGTTCATCGCAACATTACAGTATGTACTTGCCAAGTAGGGCCAGAGAGATGTGTTGACTTCTGTTTACCACCAGATGGGACTGTTGCGCCTGTTTTTGTCTCAGTGCCACAGCTTCACCAGGCAGCCATGTTATTATAGGAAAGATAAACTTACTGTTCAGATCTTTATTCAGAATCATTGGAGGGATTAAAATGCTTTTGGTAATCCACATATGTGTGTCCTAGCGTGCTCAATTATCTCATATGGTATCACATCACTCCTCATGTCGCTATGTGGCTACTATGAATGTTTATACTAGTTATATTTAGCTCCTTACCACACACACATCTGTGACTTTCAGTCAATTCTTAATTGAATGAAAAGGATGATAGGTTAGGCTGCCCGCACATACACACACACACACACACACACACACACACACACACACACACACTCACACACACACACACACACACACATACACACACTCACTCACACACACACACACACACACATACACATACAATCCACACACACACACACACACACACACACACACACACACACACACACACACACACACACACACACACACACACACAGTGGTCTGCTAGTTGTCTGGGTCCAGAGGGATAGAGTTAGAATGTGGTCTGGGTTCAGATGGAGACAAAGATTCCAGACACAGGGAATGTGACCCTCTGTGTTTACTCAGGGAAGCTGAAGTTGTCTATAGTCACAAATGTGACTGGGCTTGTATGTCTGTTAGAAATGATAATATCCTTATTTACTCTTCAGAAATAGCCTCTGTTTGACTTAAGCTCTCTGAAGCTTCCTGGAGTGAGATCTTTGGTGTGGTTGTCAGCGATGTAGTGATGGTGTGGTGGGGAATCAGGCGCAGAAGCAGAGGTACAGTCCAACAAGACTTTACTATGCAAAATAATCCACAGACGGCAGGAGGCCAAACAGACGCGCACAGGCGTCAACACACGATCGCACGAAAACACAGTGCGCAAAACTCTCCTAAACAGATGAGGACACTACTAATACTGGCGTACTGGAAAAATAACACAGCTACGCAACCATCTGACAAGCGACAATTACACACAACACTATACACACAAACAGGGAACTAAATAGGGTGCATAATGAGACCTAACACAAAACAGGTGTGGCTAACAGACAAAACTAATCAAACAGGAAACACAGAACATAGAACGGTGGCAGCTAGAATTCCGGAGACGACGAACGCCGAAGCCTGCCCGAACAAGGGAGAGAGGCAGCCTCGGCCGAAACCGTGACAGTACCCCCCCTTGACGCCGCGGCTCCAGACGCGCGCCGACTCCGGCCTTGGGGACGACCCGGAGGCCGCGGCGCAGGGCGCGTCGGATACCCCCGATGGAATTCCGTCAGGAGCGACGGGTCCAAAATGTCTCTCCTCGGCACCCAGCACCGCTCCTCGTACCCCTCCCACTCCACTAGATACTGAAGACCCCCCCTCCGACGTCTAGAATCCAAGATGGATCTCACGGTGTACGCCGGTGCCCCCTCGATGTCCAACGGGGGCGGAGGAGTCTCCAAGATCTCATGTTCTTGGAGTGGGCCCGCTACCACCGGCCTGAGAAGGGACACATGGAACGAGGGGTTAATACACTTATACTCCACTGGTAACTGTAATCTATAACAAACCTCGTTCAACCTTCTCAGGACTTTAAATGGCCCTACAAACCGCCGACCCAGTTTCCGACAGGGCAGGCGGAGGGGCAGGTTTCTGGCAGAGAGCCAGACTCGATCTCCAGGTGCGTACACAGGCCCCTCACTGCGGTGTAGGTCGGCGCTCGTCTTCTGTCGACGTATGGCACGCTGCAGATGGACGTGTGCAGCGTTCCACGTCTCCTCCGAGCGCCGCACCCACTCATCCACAGCGGGGGCCTCGATCTGGCTCTCATGCCATGGTGCCAGAACCGGCTGGTACCCTAAAACACACTGAAAAGGGGTTAGTTGGGTGGAGGAGTGGCGGAGAGAGTTCTGTGCCATCTCGGCCCAGGGCACATATCTCGCCCACTCCTCCAGCCGGTCCCGGCAGTATGTTCTGAGAAACCTGCCCACATCCTGGTTTACGCGTTCCACCTGCCCATTACTCTCCGGGTGGTAACCCGAGGTGAGGCTCACCGAGACCCCCAACCGCTCCATAAAAGCTCTCCAGACTCTGGAGGTGAATTGGGGACCCCGGTCAGCCACAATGTCCTCGGGCACCCCGTAGTGCCGGAACACATGAGTGAATAGTGCTTCGGCGGTCTGTAGGGCAGTAGGAAGACCCGGCATGGGGAGCAAACGACAGGCCTTAGAGAACCGGTCCACAACGACCAGGAGTGTAGTATTCCCTTGAGAGAGGGGAAGGTCAGTTATAAAATCCACCGAGAGGTGGGACCATGGTCGTTGTGGAACGGGCAGGGGCAGTAACTTACCCCTAGGCAGATGTCTAGGCGCCTTACACTGGGCGCACACCGAGCAGGAGGAAACATAAACCCTCACATCCCTGGCCAACGTGGGCCACCAATATTTGGCACTAAGACAGTGCACTGTCCGGCCGATACCCGGATGTCCAGAGGAGGGTGACGTGTGAGCCCAATAGATCAATCGATCCCGACACTCGAGCGGAACATACTTCCGACCCTCCGGGCATTGTGGTGGACTAGGTCGGTGCGTAATGCCCGCTCGAGCTCAGAATCGAGCTCCCACACCACCGGTGCCACTAGACACGACTCCGGCAGTATGGGAGTGGGCTCCACGGACCTCTCCTCCCCGTCATACCGCCGAGACAGCGCATCTGCCTTACCGTTTTGTGACCCAGGGATGTAGGTGATCTTAAAAGAGAAACGGGTCAAAAACATACTCCATCTAGCCTGTCGAGGGTTCAGCCTCCTCGCTGCCCGGATGTACTCCAGGTTACGGTGGTCCGTCAAAATGAGGAAAGGGTGTTGAGCCCCCTCAAGCCAGTGCCTCCACACCTTAAGGGCCTGTACCACAGCTAACAGCTCCCTGTCCCCTACGTCATAATTTCGCTCCGCCGGGCTGAGCTTCTTGGAATAGAAGGCACAGGGGCGGAGTTTAGGTGGCGCGCCTGACCGTTGTGAAAGCACGGCGCCAATACCGGCCTCAGACGCGTCCACCTCTACCTGAAATGGTAAAGAGGGATCCGGATGCGCCAGCACCGGAGCCGAGGTGAACAGGTCCTTCAGCTTCTCAAACGCCCTGTCCGCCTCGACTGACCACTGCAGACGCACTGGGCCCCCCTTTAAGAGAGACGTGATGGGAGCTGCCACTTGCCCAAAACCCCGGATAAACCTCCGGTAGTAATTCGCAAACCCCCAAAAACTGCTGCACCTCTTTCACAGTGGTTGGTGTTTGCCAATTACGCACGGCTGACACTCGGTCTACCTCCATCTTCACCCCTGACGCAGACAACTGATACCCCAAAAAGGAAATCGACTCCTGGAAAAACAGACACTTCTCTGCCTTCACATACAGGTCGTGCTCCACCAGCCTCCGCAACACCCTGCGCACCAGGGCCACATGCTCGACACGGGTAGGTGAGTACACGAGAATGTCATCTATGTACACCACGACTCCCTGTCCCTGCATGTCCCTGAAGATCTCATCCACGAATGATTGGAAAACTGACGGAGCATTCATCAACCCGTATGGCATGACTAGATACTCGTAATGGCCCGAGGTGGTACTAAAGGCTGTTTTCCATTCATCATCCTTCCTGATGCGCACCAAGTTGTACGCGCTCCTGAGATCTAATTTCGTGAAGAAACGCGCCCCATGCAACGACTCAGTCATGGTCGCAATCAGCGGGAGTGGATAACTATACTTCACCGTAATCTGATTGAGACCACGGTAATCGATGCACGGACGCAAACCCCCATCCTTCTTCTTCACGAAAAAGAAACTCGAGGACGCGGGGAAGTGGACGGCCGTATGTATCCTTGTCTCAGTGATTCGTCTATGTAAACCTCCATAGCTTTCTTCTCCTCCTGAGACAGAGGATACACATGACTCCGTGGGAGCGCAGCTCCCTGCCTGAAGGTCTATCGCACAATCCCCCTGCCTATGGGGTGGCAACCGCGTCGCCCTCGCCTTACTAAACGCAATAGCCAAATCCCCATACTCAGGTGGAATGTGCAATGCGGGCACCTGGTTTGGACTCTCCACCGAGGTAGCCCCTATGGAAACGCCCAAACATCTACCCACACACTGAGCAGACCACTCCATCAGAGCCCTCTCCTGCCACGAAATAACGGGGTTATGGGTACTTAACCAGGGCATGCCCAGCACCACCGGATACGCAGGAGAGTCAATCAGAAACAGTTGAATTATCTCCTGATGACTCCCCTGCGCACACATCCTAAGTGGCGCCGTGACCTCCCCTGATCAAGCCCGTACCCAACGGACGACTATCTAGGGCGTGAACGGGGAAAAGGAACATCAACAGGGAGAAGGGGAAACCCTAACTCTAAACAAAACTTCTTATCAACAAAATTCCCAGCCGCGCCTGAATCTACCAGCGCCTTATACTGGGAATGAGGTGCCACCTGCCGGAAAACGCACAGGCATACAAAAATGGGCAACAGTGAGCTCTGGGTGAGTGGGGCGCCTACTCACCTGGAGGGAATCCCCAGTGCGGGACCTGTCGTCATCTCCCCGAGGAGGCCATCCCCAGCACCTAGCCGCGGTGTGTCCTCCCCGACCACAGTTGGTGCAGTGGATGGACCCCCTCACCTGCCGACTCCTCCTATCTCTAGCGCCAGCGCCCCGAGCTCCATAGGACACGGCTCGGATGCGCTGGAGGGTGAAATGGACGGACCCCCCTCAGGACGTCCGCGGGTGGCCAATAGGTTATCTAACCTGATTGACATGTCGACCAGCTGGTCGAAAGAGAGACTGGTGTCCCTACAGGCCAGCTCCCTACGGACGTCCTCTCTTAGGCTACATCGATATATATCGACGAGGGCCCGCTCATTCCACCCTGCATCAGCCGCTAGAGTCACGGAATTCAGCGCGAATTCCTGAGCACTCCTCCTCCCCTGCCGGAGGAAGACCAGACGCTCCCCGCCGCTTTCCCCTCCGGGGATGGTCGAACACCGCCCTAAAGCGGCGGGAGAACTCGTCGTAGGTGATACTCGCGGCGTCGATCTTCCTCCACTCCGCGTTGGCCCATTCCAACGCCTTCCCGGACAGGCAGGATATCAGGGCAGACACGCTCTCATGCCCCGAGGGTGCCGGGTGTACGGTGGCCAGGTACAACTCCACCTGGAGGAGGAATCCCTGACACCCAGCCGCGGTTCCGTCGTAGGCCCTCGGGAGAGCGAGTCGGATCCCTCGGTGTTCTGGCGCTGGAATGGGCAGGCTGGCCGATGGTGCTGGCTGGGCTGGCGGTGAGGAAGGTGTTGGAGGTGCGCCCCAGCCTCGGAGCGTGGTGATTACCTCCTGCAGGGCGGTTCCCATCTGGAGGATCTGTTCCTGTTGCTCCCGAACCTGGACCTCCAGTCTCGTCGGCGCTGCTTCGGCTCCCGCTGATTCCATGTTTAAGGGGTGTGTAATTCTGTCAGCGATGTAGTGATGGTGTGGTGGGGAATCAGGCGCAGAAGCAGAGGTACAGTCCAACAAGACTTTACTATGCAAAATAATCCACAGACGGCAGGAGGCCAAACAGACGCGCACAGGCGTCAACACACGATCGCACGAAAACACAGTGCGCAAAACTCTCCTAAACAGAGGAGGACACTACTAATACTGGCGTACTGGAAAAATAACACAGCTACGCAACCATCTGACAAGCGACAATTACACACAACACTATACACACAAACAGGGAACTAAATAGGGTGCATAATGAGACCTAACACAAAACAGGTGTGGCTAACAGACAAAACTAATCAAACAGGAAACACAGAACATAGAACGGTGGCAGCTAGAATTCCGGAGACGACGAACGCCGAAGCCTGCCCGAACAAGGGAGAGAGGCAGCCTCGGCCGAAACCGTGACAGTGGTTCTAGAAGTCTCAGTGTGTTCCCAACTGCATGGGTTCGAGGCTAGAGCATGGCTGTGTGTCTGTAGCTCCGCCAGTGTTCCATGTGTGCTGAGCTATTTCTGGGTCCAAGGAAAGGAGTTACATAAGACCTGATTAGTCTCTCTTTCTCTTCATCTCCCTCTCTTTCCTCTCCTCTGCACATTTTCCTGCCTGTGAGTCAAGGTGACTGAGACCTTCCTGTGTTTGTGTGCGAGTGCGTTCATGTGTACTTGTGTTTGAGGTGGGCTGTTTATCCTACCTGTAGTGTGGGTGTAGCCTTGTGAAACCAGCCTAATCTCACGATAGCTCACATTCTGAAACGAAACGTGAGCATAGCGGTTTGGCTAGTTGACCAGGCTAGTGTGGGTGGACCCTGGTCTATACAGGTGTAGAGAGAGGTGATAAGGTTCAATAGCTCCCCTAACAGGTCTGTCCTGCCTGCTACAGACAACAGACAATAGAGAGGGGAGGGAAACAATGCCATACATCCCTGATAGCTATGACAACAAATCCTACCAAAATATATACACAGTACACACTCACTCTCTTTCTCTTCTGCCCTCCCTCTCTCTCTGTCAAACGGTCACAGAGAGCTGTGCTAAATAGGGTTCGGTCTGAGAGAGAGAGAGCGAGAGAGAAAAAAAGAGAGAGTGACAGAGAGGGAGAGACAGGGTACCCTCTGTGTGTGTTTGTGGGTTCTCCAGCTTTCTGATCACGTCTGAGCAGAAGAGAGCAGAGTAAAGGGAAAATACAAGAGACGCTTTCCTCTGTTACCTCTATTTATCCGTACCTCGTTCCTCTCTTCTACAGAAGCAAATAGTTATTAGATTAGTCATGGTTGATGTTTCTCATACAACACATCTCATTTGGCTTGGCCTAGTTATGTGTGTGTGTGTGTGTGTGTGTGTGTGTGTGTGTGTGTGTGTGTGTGTGTGTGTGTGTGTGTGTGTGTGTGTGTGTGTGTGTGTGCATGTGTTTCAGTGAGTGGGATGCATGTTAATCAGAGTTGTGTCAGTGCATTTGGTACTCAGTGCTGTGTGTCAATGTGTCTGTGTGCATGTTTTGTGAGTTATGTAAGCCATCATGAACAGCCTCTAGGTGTGTGGTTGTATGTGTGCACGTTTGTGTGTGTGTGTGTGTGTGTGTGTGTGCGTGTGTGTGTGTCTGCAGAGTTGGGAAGGAGAGAGTTTCCACATGGTTGACTAACCACAGCCTGCCATGGTCACACAGTTACAGACACGTTCCATAGAGAGTATAAAGAGCTCTGGAGGGTGGTTGTATATTCATAGGAGGAACTAAATGTTCACGTTTGATTTGTTTTGATGTTACAGATTAATTAGACTGTAATGACAGAGGATAGAAGAGTCAGTGGAACAGATACAGCCCAAGAGCAAACTAAATGTTGGTATTCTTATCTAGATAGACTAGATAGAGTGCATCTCCGAGTTGCTGTCTGTCCACCCAGCCTGATTCACTCTGATCCTCTGCAGACACATCTTTCTATCTATTGGTCTCTTAGATCTCCTGTCCTCTAACAGAGTATGTCTGGTCAGGTCTGACCCCCCCCTCTCCCCTCCCTCTCTTCTCCTTCCTCTCACAACACGCCTTGAATCTCTCCTCTATCACAAGAGTAGCCTGAGAGAGTTGGGGGAGGGGGGAGGGTGGAGGGCTAGGCAAACTCATTTTGGGTGGGAGTGAGAGAGAGCGAGGGAGGGTGAGAGAGAGGAAGAAGGAGGGAGGAGGGAGCAGTCTGGCAGCCAGCTGATCACTGCTCTGGCATTCAGAGTCGAAGCGGAGGATGGAGAGAGAGAGGCTGAGAGAAAACAGAGAGAAGCAGAGGGAGAAGAGGCTACTGATGCTACAGTAATCTGTAATCTAACAGAGAGTAAGAAACCAACAGCGTCATCTCAGATCTATCAGCCTCTTGTCACGGTTTGTTCCGGGATCAACAATGCAGAAGAGCAGTCTGGGAAACGAAAGCAAGAGGAGGAAGTGAAGAGAGAAACAAGAGATGCCATAAAATCAACATCCTTCCAAAAAGAGAGAGAGAGAACACACGGATAAGCTCCAAGACAGAGAGAGAGAAAGAGAGAGAGAGATACAAGTAAACAGACTGTGGTGAGTCACTCCTCCTCTCTTCTCCTCTCCTCTGGTGTGTTGTTGCTGATTCACAGAGGAGCAGCAGAACTAAGAGAGGAGTCCAATCCAGAGCCAGAGGAGGAGAACCAGACTGTGAGGGAGTAACAGAACCGACAGTGGAACTGTAGAACACGTGAGGGACCAGACCACTACAACCAGGAGTATCATCAAACCCAGTGGGGTGGAACCGGACCCAGAGGGTTGTATACTGTATAGAGGAGCTGGTGCGTCTCTGTAGAGATGTCCTGGGGGTCTTTGCTGTCTCCGGTCCAGTGGGCTAAATGGACTTGGTCAGCTGTACGGGGGGGAGGGGAGGATGAGGGGGAGGAGGGAGCCCCCGGAACCAATGATGAAGGGGAAAAGTAAGTGGGCTACAGGTGTGTGTGTGTGAGTGAGTTTGTTCGTGTGCATGTGTGTGTGATGCCTGATGCCTGTCTGGCACACGTGAGAGAGGGAGAGAAATAAAGAGAGATTGCGTGTGTACATGTGCTGAGAGATCACTGTGTGTGAATGGCAACAGGCTGAATGTGTGTCTGGCTCCTCCTGCCAGGATGACTTGGGGTAATTTGCTGTTATTATTCATACAGATAGATATAGATATAGATATAGAGAGAGAGAGAGAGAGAGAGAGAGAGAGAGAGAGAGAGAGAGAGAGAGAGAGAGAGAGAGAGAGAGAGAGAGAGAGAGAGAGAGAGAGAGAGAGAGAGAGAGAGAGAGAGAGAGAGAGAGAGAAGCAGATGTGATGTTGTTGTGATATGGTCTCTTGTCTTCCCTTGCACCCTGTGTAACAGTGACTAGATGATATTGTCATGTCTAAAAGCAGAGTCGGTCAGGTGACCACACACACACCCAGGCATTTACTCCATTACACACCCAGGCATTTACTCCATTACACACCCAGGCATTTACTCCATTACACACCCAGGCATTTACTCCATTACACACCCAGGCATTTACACCATTACACACCCAGGCATTTACTCCATTACACACCCAGGCATTTACTCCATTATACATCCAGGCATTTACCATTACTCCATTCCAGACATTATTATGAGCCATCCTCCCCTCAGCAGCCTCCTGTGAACCACAGATACTTAGGAAAATATGTCTTCCTTTATGTGTGTTTGAGTGAGTGAAGGGCAGGAGAGGGATGGGGGAAGGTTTGGGAAAGTTGGGGGAAGGGAGGTTGAGTTTTCTAAAGATGTGGGATTTTTTGTGCTAGTTTCTAGTTTCCAAGTAACCGTCCAAGATTGCAGTGTAGAGGTCATCGCTGGGACTTAATTTCTGATTGTCTTTCTCTGCTTTGTATGTGTGTGTGTGTGCGTGTGTTTTTAAGGATTACTCTGTGTGGTTTAGATGTGATGTGTGTGTGTGTGTGTGTGTGTGTGTGTGTGTGTGTGTGTGTGTGTGTGTGTGTGTGTGTGTGTGTGTGAGAGAGAGAGCGCTGTCTGTATTCCGGGAGCCTGTGTCTTTGTTCCCCTGAGCTGTTTTTCATTAGTGTGTGGACGGTTTGATGTGCATTTAACTGCATGGGAGCACAAACACACACTTTGGAGCACAGCATGGAAATAAATCGGGCAGCTGAGGCAGCAGACCCTGATACTGTGTGTGTATTTGAACATGAAGAAACGGATCAGTGTGTTACAGATCTGGGTGTGTTGTGTCAGCTAAGGCTTTAGTCCAGTCTGGCTCAGTCTGGCTCAGTCTGGCACACAAACACAACTTTGGAACCATGGAGGTGCTATATAAACTTGTAATCAATCTCTCTCTCCCTCTCTCTCTCTCTCTCTCTCTAGTTCGGACTCAGAAGGGAACTTTGAGACCCCAGAGGCGGAGTCTCCTGGCCTGCTGAATGACCTGACCCAGCTGGATAACTCTGCCCACACAGGTGAGATGATGTCCTCTCTACCTGTGTGTCAGCGAAACCCCTCCTGCTCAGTAGGAACAATGATAGCAGGTGGTTGTAAGCTACTCTAGCATCGCTCTGTAAAGCCATCGCTCTGTAAAGACCTGAAGTACTGGCGCGTCTTCACCAATAAAGACTGGCTTAAGATGAACAAGTGTGCCCCTCCAACACACACATACCCGCGCACGCCGCTGACATCGCAAACCAACAGCACACACGGGTGATAAGAAACAGTTAATGTGTTGTTGACCATTGTAGAGTTTTATAGACAAATAATATTATCCTATTAAAATGTTAAACTGCTCTGTGGCGTCTTGGACTGGATTCGTTCATTTGTTTGGGATTCATAATCTTAGTTCTGGACACAATGCAATTTAGAAAATGGGATTCTATGATCCTAATGTACTAAATCTCCTTTGTCTCTGTAGACAATAACAACCTCGCCTCTTATAGAACAGCAGCCAGTCACATGCTGTCTGCCTGTGTATTTCTGGGTTACTGACATAAATAAAACATTGACTGAGAGATAATTCAGTCTGGAGGAATAATAATAGTCTACTTGACTACAGCACCGCAGGGAGAAATTACACGGTAACAACACAACACAACACTATATATTAGATGTATGTCGTCTGTTGACTGGGTTAGAAGTCTGAGCAGAGTTGGAATTTAGGGTTTCTGAAGAATTGGAGGCCTGTCTTGTTATTGTGCTTGATTGTTTAGAGAAATCAAATAGACCCTCCCATCTCCCCCTCCCCTCTCTCTCTCTCTCTCTCTCTCTCTCTCTCTCGCGCTGGTCAGTGTGGTACCCTGTTAAACTGTGTAGAGGCTGTTGTTTATTGGTTGCTAGGCTACAGGGTGAGGCCTAAAGGCCAGGGGCAAGGTTGTCCTGCTATACTCCCAGATGATTCTGGTTAGAGTTGGAGCTAGGGAATGTTTATTCTCCTGTTCAGACAGCAGACATATGGGATTGTCATATCCCGGCAGGGCTGCTTCAGCTTCACAATGCCAAGGTGGCCCCCATGAGCCATGGCCAACACTTGTCCTCTGAGCCTGCTTGGTATGACGATGCAGTTTCCGCAGGCCAGACGTGTCATACCAGCATGACAGCTCATGTTTGAACCTGGCACATGGTTGGAGTTCCGATGGGTGCTGTGCCGGCCAGCCATTGGCTACGTATTTCCCCACAAGGTCGTGAAGATGGGGTCGTTGGCTGATTCTTGGGTCAGCTTCTTGTGCGACACTGTGTCTTGGAGAGTGAGTGTAGGAGCTGGATGAGGTCATCTGAGTCAACCTGGGCACAGGTGGAGTCTGGGGGAACTTAGCGCTAAAGGAAGTCGGCCAACACATTGTCCCTGCCCGGCCTGAACTGCAGCTTAAAGTTATACTGCTGGAATCGGTCTGACCAGCGGTACATGCGGAGGAGCTTGTGTCCTGACCCGGAGGTAGACATCAAGGCTGTGGGGCCTGGTGGTCGGTGCGCAGTTTGAAAGAACTGTGTTGACCAAGTTGGACACCCATGGGAAGATGTCCACCGGCTAGATAAATCCATCCTCCAGCTGCTTGTGTAGATCCTTATTGACCTCCTTGCAGGATATGCCGTAGAGGCTGAATGACTGGAGTCACCATAGGGCCGAGGAGGGTTATTATGTGCAAACGCTGTCAGGGCACCTACGTCGTTGAAGAGGGTAGGCCATGGGGAGGCGACGTGCAGGATTGTTGAGCCACTGTTGTTCAACAGAGAGAACCCCAGGCTGGTGAACAGGTCCAGACCTAAGATATTAGTGCCCTGTCGTGTGATGTGGAAGGGGAACTAAATGAGGGCCTTGTTGCCATACTGCACAGGTGAGTGTATAAAGCAGACAACATCAATCACTGAGCGCCCATATCCGTACAGGCTAAAGCTGGGCGGCTGGAGGGGCAGGTGGGACATGAACTGCTCTTAGGTGGCCATGTTGAGGAGCAACACTTTTGCTCCTCTGTCTAGCACGAGAGGAATGCAGGAGTCACCCAGGTATACAGTACAAGTGGAAAACCCAGTCGGGTTTGAGCCAACAGTGCGAGTGACAGGAGGTGGCGTGGCCTGGGGCATGACCCAGGCCAGTTTGAGACAACTTTGTGAAAGACTGGAGGGGGCGTGTCTGTGGGGTGTGATCCAGCTGGGTTTAAGCCAACCAGGCGAGTGACAGGAAAGGGTGTGTCTGTGGGGCTTGCTTGTTGCACAGCACTGGAAGCATGTGTTTGTGCCTCACAGATCTTAGTTGCACAGTGAGCTGCTGATTTCACTTGGGAAGCTATGGCTACAGCTTTTGCTAAAGTCAGATCATCCTCTTCAAGGAGAAGCCTCTCCCGCACGAGTGAACTTGAGGTTCTTTCAATTAACTGGTCCCTGATAATTTCATGTCGAAGATATCCGAACTGACATACTGCGCTAGCCCTTTAAGATCAGTGACGTACTGTGTCACTGACTCACTCGCGCGCTGTCGAAAATGCAGCCTTTCAGAAGCACACTCTGTTTCTTTGCAAAATGTCCATACAAAAGTTAAACAGCTGCATCATATGTGTGCGCTTCCCTGAGCGTTTGGAAAATGCGCTGGCCCTCGGCACAGAGACAGTGGAGAAGAATGGCTCTTTCCCTCTCAGGGCTAACAACATCCAGTCCGGTAGCTAGCATGTATGTCACGAACGACAACTTCCATCTGTCCCATGGGATTGTTG
Organism: Coregonus clupeaformis; assembly: GCF_020615455.1. Taxonomy (NCBI): domain Eukaryota; kingdom Metazoa; phylum Chordata; class Actinopteri; order Salmoniformes; family Salmonidae; genus Coregonus; species Coregonus clupeaformis. Next base: position 30,607,241 of record NC_059207.1, read on the forward strand.
GTTCGCCCGTGTGAGGCCACTGCTCCGGTGGAGGATAGGGATATTGTAGAAATACTTTCAGCCATCCTCGCTCGCCAAATGTTATTTTGGAAAAGAACCAAACAAACACTTGTTTTCAGTTGAGCCTGATGTTTATATAAACGAGTAACATCAGATAGAAAGAGGCGAAGCAAGAGGGATAACTGGGCCCAAAATCAGTATTTTCCAGCAGGTGGCGTTTTTCAATTTTTTTCGCTCATTAAGCGAGTAGTTTTTGTATGGAGAACAATGAGATTGTCAAAAATGTAATGGCTTATTTGCCTTGTGTGGCTTATTTGATCTGATATAAGTTTCGTAATGCTTAGGTTGTTACGAGTGTACTGATGTAAGTAGAACAATTGACATCCTGGCAACTTTGAGAAAAAACACTTTAAATATCGGAGTTGTGCCTGGTCGTCACTAGTTACCACAGCCACAAAGTCATAAACCCCGCCCATTTCTTCTTCTTAAAAGGTTATTTTATTTTGTCTGTGTCATAAACCCCGCCCATTTCTTCTTCTTAAAAGGTTATTTTAAACCTAGCTTTAACCACACTGCTAACCTTATGCCTAACCCTAATCTTAATTTAAAACCAAAAAAGCAAATTTGTTTTCATGAATTTTTATGATATAGCCAATTTTGACTGATGCTATGTTAACTAGTGGAAACCATTTTGCCTACACGTATCTGCTCTCTCATTGGCTAGAATGGTCCCACCTGATCTTGCCTCCTCCCGACTGCCTTCCATTTTTGAAGACATTTATTTTCATTGTTATGAGTGGCCACTAGACTATCTGGTCAATATAATGGATAATCTGTGGTAGCATCTCACATACAACAGAAATAGAACAACCAAATCACCTAGTGATTTTCGATAACAACATATCAACAAAACAGACTGTGCAATCGATGATACGAATCATGGAAGCTATAATAAAAAATCAGTGCTGAACACAACAGATCTGACACAGAGAGTGAGAGCATTGAGCAATATCACAAGTGTGTGTGTGAATTGCAGTGTAGTCACATTGTTCTGCGTTCCTGGGCTTTGTGCTGGATTTCTCTGTAACAGAGAGCTCACTGTACAGCAGTATGAGTCAGCAACTCTGACATAACCACCCACACACACACTGGGCTAGAGCCTCTCTTCTCTCAGCAGTGTAAGCCCAGACTGAATTGAGCAGCCCCAGCCCCCAGAGAACAGAAGCATGTTAAGTGCATTGCCGTCAGCTGTTATAAACACAGCAGGATCCTGGCTAAACATGCACTCAAAGCATTACTGTGCTCTTAGGGAGAGGACCATTGTGTTTGTGTGTGTGTTTGATGTTGACAAGGTTTTTGTTGACGCAGGGACCATTGTAAGGGACCAATTTTAGCATTCTAGCAGGGAGTCAGGAGCCATTCTGATTGTTCTAACAGGAAGTGAGAGGCCATTCAAACATAGCTCAGTCCACAAGCTGCAGCTCAGCTAGTCACGCTTTTAACTAGACATGGACTGAGGCTGGCCTGCAGTGCATTAAATGTTCCCTGTGTTTTGAGCCACTGTCCACAATTCCAGATATGTTTTTCACCCTGATGCAGTGGGAACTGAGCTCCCACAGAGAGAATATCCTATAGAGAAAATATAAGCTATAGAGAGAGTGGTGAAGAGAGATGTGCATTTCCTGTAGTATATTATCTGAAACAAGAAAACCATACAAAGATAAATCCCAAGATGTATTTGCTGCTAAAATGTCTGTTGTTGTTGTTGTTGACATAACATCATTATTGGTGCTACTTTTAAAGAAAGGTTGCTGTCTTGCTTGTCTCCAGCATGAGATACTAACTCCACCTCTCTTCAGTCCTCACCAGAGATGTCGGACAGCTGACGCCCCACCTCTTCCTGGACAGAAACTCCAATCAGGATGTTTATCCCGCCTCCCTTCAGGAAGTCCAGGATGCCCTAAACAACCTCAATAGCTCTTCCCCTTCTCTGAGTGGAGCAGGTTTGGACCAGAACCTGAACTTGAGGTTGACCTCCAGACCTGGAGAAGAAGAAGGTCTCTCCCCGTCCCCTCTGCCCCAGCCCCGCACCCTACGCCCTCCCTCGCTCGCCGTCCACAACTGCCCTGACCCCGCCGAGGTTGATGACCTTGCTCCTATGACCTCTGACCCCAACGGCAACATGAACTCTGACCCCAACAGCCTGACCCCTGAACTGGACAGACCGGACTCAGACAGACAGTCACCTAGGATGAGCACGGGCATCACGTGAGTAACACTCATATAAGACATCTTATCTTACACATGCCTGACCACTTAGCATACAATCACATGATCTTATCTCTCCCTCCCTCAACCAATCATACCCCCTCCTCTCCCCTCCACCCCCTCTCATGTCTCACCCACACTCCGCTCTTTCTCTGTACTCTACCTGTCTCTGAGTCTATTTCTGTGTGGCGTCAGGACTGCTGACCAGGTCCGTTTACTATGTATGATGCTGTAAGTACTGAATACTGTACTGTCTCTGTTGTCCCGCCATTAAACCTTGACCAAATCCCCAGCCTCTGTGTCTCCCCTCTCCCTGCCCTCCATGCATGTTCTCCTACACCACGACTCACTGCAGTCAGAGCAGCCCTGGCTAGACTTCTTTAGTGCTGTGTCAGGTTGACGCATGGAGACAAATTTAATGATAACCGTTTGGTCATCAGATTCTCTCAGGCAGGGCTAGTCGATCTCAGAGTCTGTTACATTATCACTACTTCACCTCAGAGAGAGAGAGAAAGAGCGAGAGAGAGAGAACCTCACAATACTCTAGTCTACAGCAACTTAACAATACTCTCTGTTCAAGTGTAATCATGCTCTGTGCAGTAGTTTGGTGACTCAGCTTTATTTCTATTAGGCAACGGCCTGTTTCATTAATCTGCTTTCTGCTTTAGTAGTTTAGCTGCACAGAGCAACTCAACAGAGAAAGCACAGAATGAGGTCTGATTATAAAGTCTGCTTTCTCCTCTGCTTTCTCTCCGTTCCTCCTACTGTACTCTCTTTATACTCAGTAAGAGCAACATCGTTTCAGTCTCACCTAATATCATATAATAGGACTCTGCTACCTTTGGGTCTGGCTGCTGTCCCAGACACATGGTCGGTGGGTCAGCTATGATCTGGGTAGGGTTAGCATAAGGGTAGGTCTCAGTAGCTCTGACCTCAGTGCTCTTTGTCTTCAGGAACTCCTGTAAAGTGAAGAAGCTGGACAACCAGACTCTGTTACAGAATGCCAGCGGAAAGGTAAGGGTTAATGTTCTAACCAGCTTCTCAAACAGGAAATGCTTTACTTTTCTTCTTCATACCTTTCCCATAAAGACAGCAAACTTTATTTAACTGTTATTTTTAAAAGAATGATTTTGAATGCTCCAGATAAAAGTGTATGTATCGCTGTCCTTGGTCATCATTGTATCACATTTTGTGTGTGTGTGTGAGTGCGTGCGATTGTAGTGTAGTGTTGTGTAGTGTAGTGTAGTGTTGTAGTGTTTCTCACGCTGGTACCTTTCCTCTGTGTACATGACCATGACCCTGGTTAACCTACACGTTCCTCTCTGAGAGCCCTGTCCTCTACTTTACCTCAGCCCTCAGTATATGTCAGGCCTGCTCTGGCATGGCAACAGGGAGAGAAGGGAGACTGTCCAATTACAGATGAAAATGTCTCTGACCGTCTGTCCCTCCCTCCCTGCCTGTAGGACGACGACCATCGCAAAGGTCACGCTACAGATGAGGAGAAGCTAGCCAGCACGACAGGAATCAGAGCAGATAGAGACCACAACGGTGAGTGGGGAATAAGGGGATCAGACACACCCAACATCAGTGTGTGTGAACCCATGTGTTGGTTAATGAATATCACAGGGAAGGTCATTGTTGTCCCCTCCACCCCAGATGCTCTAATCTGGCCTTCCACCATCCCTCATGCTGACTCGACCGCTAGGCCTACTGTGTATGACTCATGCAGCTTGTTGTAGTGTATGCCTGATGGGTCTATGTGTGTATGAGCCAATAAGCAAAACCCCAGCAGTGTGACAGGAAGCAGACAGACTGTACCCGATCAATAGTCCCTCAGGCTGCATGCGACACACTTCTACTGTAGCTGTGTTCTACGGTGTTGAGTTGGCCTTTATATTGTCTGTTCTGCTCTGTTCTGCTCTGCTCTGTTTATTTCTGTCTAGTCTGTGGAGAAGTATATGGTAGATTCTGTCTGTCATTTTAGGAATTTATTATGAGACAGTCCTCTGTGCTGCAGGCATACACTGCCCCCTCCTGGTTATACAGCAGCAATACATGGAGCTCCCAGTGGTTGGAGTCAGATAAGAATAGAACAGAAAATAAAATACAATAATAGAATTGAATAAAAAAATAATAGAAAAATAACAGAACAGAATATAACAGTTCCTTTTGAGAATACAGTGTGGGATATTTGACACAGACACTTTTAGTGACTTGTCATTCAAGGGTACAAATGTTTGATGTGATGTGTTGTTCTCTTCCAGGGCAAGAGCTGAATGTGTCAGCCAGACCAGAGGAGTCAGACTGCTGTTCTATGGTGAGTACACTAACATGCCCTGTTAACAGTCACATATAGACCAGAGAGAGTTTGGTCCACTTCAGAGACGGATCTAGAGATGATGGTTCTGTCAGAATCATGTGATCCCACTGGTGACCACTAGATGGCGACACCAGTGAGCTAGCTGTATGGAACACTTTTCGGAAAACAGATCATGGCCATGATGCTACTGTAGAGTGTTAACAATCATTGTCATCATCATCATGTTCTAGTAGTGGATTAGAGCTGTGTTCACAGTGATGTTGAGGAGCTATCTGGCCCGCTGAGATGGTGATGGTGACTGGCTTGATTAGTCTTCTAGTCTACCCGGTGCCCACTACAGTAGCCCACTACAGTACAGTACCATGGTAGCTTTACTCCCACACTGTATGCACATGAACTGACCACGAGCTCCTCAGCTTGTCTGTCTGTCATCATCTCCAGCTCGTCAGGCGATAGAGGGCTTGAGATGATCAGTCGCATAGGATTAGGATATGAGTGTGAGTTATAATCTAGGGAAGGATAAGAGGAGGACGAGGGTTGAGGGGGAGGGCGAGAGGAGGGCTAGAGAAAGAGATGGAAATAACCACCCTTAGCTCCGGCACTGAGGAACAAGACCTCAACTTCTAACCTCCCTCTAGCCCCCCTCCTCTGAGAGCACCAGAGTAGACATGCTGATGAAGGCAGAGCCAATACAGAAGTGATTGTGTCTGTATACAGCTCTGACAAACACTATACTACACTGTACTATAATCTGTTTATTATTGAGTGAAACACACAGAAGGAATTTACCTACAAACAAACTGTTTAACCAGTCTGCCACACCCAGAAACTGTCACGCCCTGGCTCTGGGGACTCTAGTATGTTGAGCCAGGGTGTGAGTTTTCATTTGTTTTTCGTTCTAGTTTAGTATTTCTATGTTGGCCAGTGTGGTTCTCAATCAGAGGCAACGTGTATCAGCTGTTGCTTGTTGTCTCTGATTGGGAACCATACTTAAGCAGCCAGTTTTCCCACAGTGTTTGTGGGATCTTGTTCCAATTAGGTTTGTGTTTGATCCAAGGACGTCACGTTATCGTTTTGTTGTTTTTGTTCGTGTATCATTAAATAAAAAGTATGTTCACCTTCCACGCTGCGCCTTGGTCCTCTGTTCCCGACGATCGTGACAGAAGATCCCACCAAGACAGCACCAAGCAGCGTGAAGAGGAGAGAGGATGGACCTGGGATCAGTTGAGTAGGAGTCTCGACTGGGCCAAGCCAAGTGAAGAGCAGAGAGGTTGGACTATGGAGCAGTGGATTAAGAGTCTCGACTGGGCCAAGCCAAGTGAAGAGCAGAGAGGTTGGACTTTGGAGCAGTGGGGTGAGAGTCTGGCGAGAACTAGGGAGGCCTGGTCCACGGGGAGGAGAGACACCCAGAAAATTTTTAGGGGGGGGCTCACGCCGTGGACGACGGGGCAGCAGGAGGCCGCGATAGAGCGGTCCAGCGGGTTGGCAGAGGAGGCCGCCAGGTTAAGGGGGCCACTGGTCACAAAGGGGAAGGAAAGTGTAGAGGCACGGCGAGAGGTACTGGGGTGTGTTACCAGTCCGGTCCGGCCCGTTCCTGATCCCTGCGTAGGGCCAGTGGTGTGTGTCCCCAGTACGGTCCGGCCTGTTCCTGTCCCTCGCATCGAGCCTGTGGTGCGCGTCGTCAGCCCGGTCCGGCCCGCTCCTGCTCCCCGCACCAAGTCAGTGGTGCGCTTCGTCAGCCCGGTCCGGTCCGCTCCTGCTCCCCGCACCAAGTCAGTGGTGCGCTTCGTCAGCCCGGTCCGGTCCGCTCCTGCTCCCCGCACCAACTCAGTGGTGCGCCTCGTCAGCCCGGTCCGGCCCGTTCCTGCTCCCCGCACCAAGTCAGTGGTGCGCTTCGTCAGCCCGGTCCGGCCCGTTCCTGCTCCCCGCACCAAGTCAGTGGTGCGCTTCGTCAGCCAGGTCCGGCCCGCTCCTGCTCCCCGCACCAAGTCAGGGGTGCGTTTTGTTAGCCCGGCTCGGCCCGTTCCTGCTCCCCACACCAAGCCAGTGGTGTGCGTCGTCAGCCCGGCACAGCCCGTGCCTGTTCCACCGGTGCCTGGTTCGGCACGGGTCAGCTGCTTCACGCCGGAGCTAGAGCGGTCCGCTCCACCGGTGTGCAGTCCAGCTCCGGTCAGCGGGGCCGGACCGGACCAGGGGTACTTTGGGGGGTTAGAGAGGGAGTGGGGATCATGCCCGGAGCCGGAACCGCCGCCAAGGCGGAGTGCCCACCCGGTCCCTCCCCTGTGGTGTTTGGTTGGGGGGTGGGGTACTGTCACGCCCTGGCTCTGGGGACTCTAGTATGTTGAGCCAGGGTGTGAGTTTTCATTGTTTTTCGTTCTAGTTTAGTATTTCTATGTTGGCCAGTGTGGTTCTCAATCAGAGGCAACGTGTATCAGCTGTTGCTTGTTGTCTCTGATTGGGAACCATACTTAAGCAGCCAGTTTTCCCACAGTGTTTGTGGGATCTTGTTCCAATTAGGTTTGTGTTTGATCCAAGGACGTCACGTTATCGTTTTGTTGTTTTTGTTCGTGTATCATTAAATAAAAAGTATGTTCACCTTCTACGCTGCGCCTTGGTCCTCTGTTCCCGACGATCGTGACAGAAACATTCACAGAGAGTGTATCAATGCTACAGGCCACAGTTGACATTGTGACTAAATCCGGGTTTGGGTCAATTTAATCTAACATCTAGTCAGGTACTGATGGAACTCCTCTCCTACTCTGACACCCATCTCTCTGCAGTATGAGGACCCCTGCCAGCTGAAGAACGCCAAGCTGGGAGGAAGTAACATGCAGAAGAAGACAGGAAGTGAGGTTCTAGACCCCATTTGCATCAGCGAGGAAGAGAAAACGGCTGTTCTCACCCTTATCAGAGAGGAGGTAGGTTAAATAGTAGACCACACACACACACACACACACACACACACAGGGTAACACAGTAATAACTGTCTCCTGTGTCAGATCATCACTAAGGAGACGGAGGCCAGTGACTGGAGGAGAAAGTATGAGGACAGCAGACAGGAAGTCATGGAGATGAGGTAACTCACATGTAGGGTTACAAAATTCACGGAACTTTCAATAAATTCCCTGGAATTCCAGAAATCCTGGTTGGAGGGTATGGATTTCCTGCTTATTCCCTCCTGATTCCGGGAAACCTCCAGCTGGGATTTGGGGAAAACCAGGGAATTTATTGAAAGTTCCAGGAATTTTCCAACCCTATTCACATGTACCATTCTGTTACCAGTCACCTGAACTGTACTGTGAGGCTAGTAATGATGTGATGTGTGCTGAGCTGTGAACAGACTGAGGGTTAGCTAGTAGAGACTCCTCAGTAACCGTTCCTCCTCTCTCACAGGAAGATTGTGGCAGAGTATGAGAAGACCATCGCCCAGATGATTGGTGAGTGGCTTAGGTCAACCAAACCTCTTCAAACATTCCTTTCCATAAATGACTGGTATACCCAGTGTAGTGGTGGCATCGATGCATGGAATCATAAAATGACCCGTCCGTGTGAACTCTCTCTTGCTCAGAGGACGAACAGCGCAACACCATGAGCTCCCAGAAGTCTTTGCAGGCTGTAACCATGGAGAAGGAGTTGGCGCTTGCAGACCTGAGCTCAGTAGAACGCTCGCTGTCCGATATGTTCCGCCGCTACGAGAACATGAAGAGCACCCTGGACGGCTTTAAGAAGGTTAGAGGTCAGAGTTCAGGGGTCAAGAATAGTCTGACCTGAGTATCATTAGTCTTTAAGCACATTTGATGTATATTTTTTATGTGGAATGTTGTGGTTCTACCATTGTGTGCATGTAGAATGAGGAGGTGTTGAAGAAGTGTGCTCAGGAGTATCTGGCCAGAGTCAAGCAGGAGGAGCAGAGATACCAGACGCTCAAACTCCACGCTGAGGAGAAACTAGACAAGTATGATCACGCACGCACACTACACACACTACACACACACACACACACACACACACACAGGGGTCTGTGACTACCTACTAACCAATGAAACATCTACCCTATTCCTCCCCTCAGGGCTAATCAGGACATAGCCCAGGTACGCAGCAAGGCCAGCTCTGAGAGTGTTGCTCTGACCGCCAGCCTGAGGAAGGAGCAGATGAGGGTGGAGTCTCTGGAGAGAGCCCTGCAGCAGAAGGTAACGAACAACACAAATGCTACATGCTAATGCCTTTTATTTAGCCCCATAGCAGAAAGTAACACACAACACAAACTCTTCATGATAACAGAAAGTTGCTTGCTCTACATAACACAGCGTTTTCGCTAACCAGATCTTAGTCTTGAATCTCCCTGACGTGATCTTCTGTCTTTTCACAGGCTGAGGAAATCGAGGAGCTCACCAAGATCTGTGACGAGCTCATCGCCAAGATGGGCAGAACAGACTGAGACAGATTCCATATGTCCAAATCCTTCAATCTTGACCCGCCAAGACAACCCTGCCTACAACCTATGGCATACCCTGCCCTGTGCATGTGTCCAGCCAATGAACAGTTCAGTTTTCCCTTGGGGCGCCTGCCCCTAATGCTGCTGTACAGGTCAAATGTCATATGATAACCCATTTCTCTTGGTCAAAAGTAGTGCACTATATGGAGAGTAGGGTGTCATTTGAGCCAGAGCCTATGTTACATGTGGACTGTTTTTGTTTTGGTCGTTTTCGCCACGCAAGACCAAATCCCTTACTCCCTCCATCCGTCTGTCTTTCTGTCCTGTAACACTAATATAATGTGCTGTCTTGGCGTTGCATAGATTTGTGCTTATTTACCTGATGGTAACATTTTGTAGAGCATTTATTCATAGATTATATACATAAACCCCAAAACAAAAAACACCCTTGCTGAGATGTACTGTACATAGGGTATTTATTCTGAACACTAGGAGACTAGGGCAGGACCAGGTAGACAATCTAGGCTCTAGGACAGTCAGGGATTAGAGATCAGGGGTGAGATGTGTTTAACCCTTCTGTATGACTGCACTATTATAAGGAGGGGGGATATGGGCGTAGGGTCAGGGTTAGGATGCACTGCTATTGATAGGGGTCATGTGGGGGGTTGTCCTGGGAAATATAAAGCATTTCTCCTGTCTGTATATGAGGCCTTGTGTTAGCAGAGGAAGAGGAGCTGTAGGTCTACTGTATATTCTGCTCTGTGCGGTCTTGGACAGGTTTAGATAACCTCCAGCACAACAGCACAGGGGAGGGTTTCCCACTGTCCTAAACTCCACCTGGTTAGTGTTTGTCTCAGGCCAGTGTGTTGGACCAGAGAGTAGTATACTCAGTTACTGGAAATCTGGAAATGGTGAATTTAATACAAAGACTATATATTTTGTATATGTACAAACAAATACTGTAAACTGGAAGAGTGTTTTAATGACTGGCTGTTATTATTGGTTGTTCAGAATAAAAAATGCTCAGAATATCCTGCTCATGTTCCCCTTTAGCCACTGACATGCACAGCACCTGTAGTGTCCAGGTGTGAAATGTTATGACATGGAGGTAGAGAGAACTGTTCCAGGATAATGTGAGCTCCCATGGACCCTGTTCAAAAGTAGTGCACTATATAGGGAATAGGGTGCCATTTGGGACGAAACTACTGTGTTTTACTGCAGCACCTATTTAGTGGCATAGAAAGATAACGTTTATCTTATTCACTGCTTAACTGTTCTCAGCTGAACTGGTTCTGTTAAATACTCTTCTTCCCCCAGTGGAGAGCGTCACACCGCCTCACGGTACTAGTTCCCTCTCTGCCATTCTACTCTGTGAATGCCATAGTTAAACAAGATACATTATAACTAGATGGTTCGAGCCCTGAATGCTGATTGTCTGATAGACGTGGTATATTAGACCATATACCACGGGTATGAAAAAACATTTAATTGAACTGCTCTAATTACGTTGGTAACCAGTTTATAATAGCAATAAGGCACCTTGGGGGTTTGTCATATATGGCTAATATACCATGACTAAGGGCTGTGTCCAGGCACTCTGCGTTGCGTCGTACATAAGAACAGCCCTTAGCCGTGATATATTGGCCATATACCACACCCCCTCGGGCCTTATTGCTTAAGTATAACATGCACACATGCATGCACACACACACACACGCCTGAGTGTCTATCATACACATCTTTGTGCCATTCTGCAGTTGTGTTACCTCCAGCTTCATTGAAGGTTTCGTTAGACAATATTGTTTTTTTTTACGTTATGTACATCACTGATGATCCCTTTTTGAATTGTCATTAATATTTGTAAAGTGGGAATAAGAAACGCACAGTTGTACTGTACTGACTATGTTGACTAATACGGTATATGCAGTGTGTGTCCTGATTAAACAAGACTGTAATAATAAAGAAGTGTATTCTCATGGCTTCTGTGTGCAGGAGAGTTTCTTTGTTCACAGCTTCACAGGTATGGTCTGACATCACAGCTTCACGGGTTGGGTCTGACATCACAGCTACAAGCACTGACTTAACTGAATCCTCAGTCTCTGGCATCTTCAGTCTCTGCCAGAGGGAACCGCAGCCTAGCCCTGGACTAGCAGCTGAACAAAGAAGAGTGTGAAAGGCGTCACCATGTCTGCTTTATCCTCTTATTCTCAGACCTAACATCCCCTGACACAACACTTATGTCCTCTGTCTGACACACTCACAGAAATATAGACACATGCACTCACACAGCCACACATATACAGAGCGAAATGGATGTCATGAGACTCTGACCTTGAGTTAGAGGGCAAGTGCATGCAAGTGACACATTTTAGGTTGAATTTCCCTGTAGTTGGGGAGAATGATCTGTGACAACCTAGTGTGGTTGTATTATTTCTCTGATCACTTAGACAGCATACTGTAGGGGGTGTGTGATGCCCGTAAAGGTGAATGAGTGTGTGAGTGAGTGAGTGAGTGAGTGAGTGAGTGAGTGAGTGAGTGAGTGAGTGAGTGAGTGAGTGAGTGAGTGAGTGAGTGAGTGAGTGAGTGAGTGAGTGAGTGAGTGAGTGAGTGAGTGAGTGAGTGAGTGAGTCAGTGAGTGAATACAGTACAGACAACAGTACTGAGAGTATACCTGACCCTGTCAAAGCTACCCTGGGTAAGTCCATTAACACAATAACAAAGGGTGCTGGGTGTGCAGGGTTGATAGGGATTAGGGCTAAGACGTTATTGCCCCAAGACACCCCCACCCCCTTCTCTTTTCTCTCCTCTGCGTTTACCTCCTCTTTGCTCCCACTCCAGTACTGGACTCCCAAACGTACACTGATACACACCGTGCATCCGGCACTATGAAGGCTGTCCTGGCTCTGCTGATGTTGGTGTGCCTGGCCTGCCACAGTAAGTCTCTCTGTACATGTAGTAGCAGGGTTATTTGAGCAACTAGAGGGGGACCGTCTGGGGGATTCTGGGTTTTATAAGGGGTTATACGTTTTTTTTAAAGGGGGCTCTGATTCTCAAACGGTGGGTCTGAATATATAGTCTTTACTGGGTCAATGTTAAAAGATGTAATCAGGTTAGAAATGTTGGGTTGTTTATCTGGTGGGTGTCAAACAAAATGTCAAGAGCTTAGTTGGATCACATAACTCACAGAAGAGTCTGGGACCCAATGAGAGTAACTGATGCTAACACTAACCCTAGCCATAGGTCAACACTAACCCTAACTGTACCAGGGGGTCAGATTTCAGTTTATTTTGTTTTAGTCATCATATTGGTAAGGGTTGTGCCTTGAAGTGAAGGGCTGTGTTTACTTGTCTGTCTCTCTGTCTGGCTGGCTGGCAGTGGGTTTCAGTGTGCTCTTATTTGTTCATGAAAGCCAGAGGGGTTGACAGGACAGGACACATGGACAGGGCCAGTCTGGGTTAGGTCACAGACACAGCCTTGGAGTTGCTCTGTACATTATCAGATATCAGTTTGTATTTATGGGCTCCCAGTTACTCAGGGACAATGTGTGCATGTTGAGACTGAGAGTTAGGGTTATGTTGAGAGGTAGCCTCGATCCAACCCTCTTGCAGAGGGATTGCTTGTCTGTCTGTGTGTGTTGGTACATGCTGCTTAGTCTCATCTCAGACGTTCTCTCCTGTTCCATGTCTAAAGGTCACGCACTGAAGTGTCACTCATGCGTAGCGTCCAATGAGGATGATTGTACTAAACAAGGATCCACCACCTGCCCTCAATTCGCTGACGCCTGCTCCACCATCACAGGACATAGTAAGTACACACCCACAAATTACTTTCATGACCAAAGCGTGCAGCATTATTTTCTACCACTAGATGTCAGGCTAGTTCTAGGAGTCAGTTGATCTTCCTGGTTGTAGTGGAGGACAGCACCACCAAAGACAGTACAGTATGAAGATAGGCTAAAACTGCTTCTCCAATAGAAATCCCCGATCACACTTGTAGGCAATGTCAAGGCGACGTTGGTTAGGTAGGCTCATGAGGAAGACAGCTTGTCTGTCGAAACGTTGGTTATTAAATTATTGCATCTGAGCTCCTAGAGTGTGCGGCTCTCCTTTTCTTTTTCAAAGGCTCATGCGTAGAAAGACGTCGGCGGTCCAACGGTTGTCTCGCGCCGAACTGCGCCTGTGCTGGCAATCAAATCAAAGGAACTTCTTCGATATAAAGTTGTTTTTGACGAAAATGAAAACGTATCAGTTTGTCACTATCACGAGGTTGGATAAATAATATCGACTAGTTAAGACATCTAGGTTGTGCCTTAAGATTTTGAGAAAATTAACAACTAAGGAAGAATGTTTTACTTCTCTCATTGACTTATCAAACCCCGGCTTGGTCTGTTTCGCAAGTGTTCTCGAAAGTCTCGCAATGTTGCGCCTCTGGGTTTAGAAACTCTGTGGCAACACCATCAGCACTACACAATCAGCACTACACCACAGATGGAACAAGGAGCCAGATGTTTCACCGGCTGTATAAATCTGAAGCATCCGGATAGAATTTCCACTCCCCACCAAATATGGTGCGAAGAGGAAGCCCAGTGGCATGCAGTGTAGAATGGCGCGAGATAGATCTGGGCCAACATTCTGCAGATTTTGTCATCTAAGGAAAGCTCTCAATTCAGTTTTCTGTTCCCAAAACTAAAATATGTTACGAACAGAGTGCACTAAGTTTTGTAGACGTGACCCTTTGCCAAAGTTTCTACAAATGGCGTTGTTTACAAGGAGTGCTAGGGCGAAATGAGTTATAGCACACGCTCACTTCACAGCGATAACGTTCCCTAATGAAAATATGCAAATACCTGATAGAACGCGCCAATAGGATCTCGCTAGCTCGTGCTTGGCTCTGCCCACCTTCTTGCTTGTTCTGCCAACTATGATTAATTTGCTCCCATTGAAAACGACACAGATGAACTATCTTTGACTATACACTGCTGGAAATAGAGCACAGACATACAAGTGCCGAAATCCACATCGACCCCTAGACCCTGCCTCCTATAGGGACTTCTGTATATCTGAAATGATTAGAGTGCAAAAATATTAAATTCAGCAAAGATCTGCAAGGTATACTTTTTAGACTTCATCATTCCCCCCATTATCAGTGTTCTAGCTACTGTGGAACTGATATGAACACATCTTGAACACATCTTGTACAAAACAGATTTTAAAGCTAAATAAACATGAGTCTTTATGCTACTATACTATATCACACACTAAATCAATAACCACGCAAATTCGATAATAGAGTAGATATGTACGTATTGCTCTCTCTTTTGTCAGCGGTCGCTCTCCCGCTCTCTCCGTGCCCTGTAATCACTGTGTCCTCATCTCTCAGGTTTCTGGATAAATTCTCAGCAGCTTTTATCAACCACAACCCTCTGTGTCTGAGTGGGGGGGGAGTTGGTGGGTAGATGGGAAGGGCGAGGGCGAAGAAGGGCAGATGAAAGGAAGAGGAGAAGAGTAGGAAGCCATGATTCAACAGGGTTGAAATATAAAATAAAACGAACTCTCCTTGTACAGCTGCTCCATACATGTTGCAAAATAAATGGGAAGAGATGTTTGATGTACCGATTCCATGGCACATGGTTTTTGAACTGATACAAAAAACAACACTTGATTCAACACTTCGAGTTTTTCAATGTAAATTATTATACAAAATTATTGCAACCAACAGAATGCTATATATATGGAGCATACAACAATCTCAGCTCTGTAGATTTTGCTGCGAAGAGACAGGATCATTTATTATGGTATTGCCCCTATGTAGCTTGTTTCTGGTCACAGGTTCATGAATGGTAAAAAAAAATCACAACATTCACTTAAATTAAACCTACAAATAGCAGTGTTGAGCGATTTGGAAAGCAATAGTAAATCAATCAATAATATAATGATACTCGTAGGAAAGGTTTTCATCTTTAGCTCACAATCTGTGCATACTATGCAATTAGAAAGGTTCCAAATATATGTAAAACATCACAGCACAATTGAAAAATATATGGCACATGGAAACCAAACGAGGGTGGTCTATGGTGATAGGTGGGATGGGCTGAGATTGGCTGAGGGGTGGGATTAAAGAGTTTATGTTCGGTAATGCATTATTGTTATGTGATTGCTATATATAAAAGTACCATGTATGTAACATGTGTATGTAAAATGTATGTATATGTAGCTGAAAAGCTGTAAAAACAAAACTAGATGTGTCCTCCGAAGAGGACAATAAAACAATCTCCTTCCTCACACCTTTCCTCCCCTCTTTCTCTCCCTCCCTCCCTCCCCACTCCTCTCCTCCCTCCCTCCCCACTCCTCTCTCCTCCCTCTCTCCCTTTCTCCCCACTCCTCTCTCCCTCCTGTGTTTCAGACACGGTGATGAAGTCATGCTCCTACAAAGCGTTCTGTGATAAGGCCCACAGTGGCAACTCTGGAGCCAAGATGGAGTGTTGTTTCACTGATGACTGCAATGGGCCTCATAAGGGCCACCAGCACGGGGAGCACAAAAACACAGCTGAGGCCCTGGGAGCCAGCCCTGTTCTGCTACTTGGGGCTCTGATGCTCCGCATGGCCCTCAGCAGGTTCTAAACTCCTGATCATAAATAGATTCATCCCTTTACTATCCATGTATCCATTTATTCATTCTTTCATACAGCCCTACCACAAAACCATTTATCCATCCATCCCCTCGGAGTGAGTCTGCAGAATGCTGATGAGCCAGGGTTTGGTGAATCACACAGGGATTAGTAAGAGTGTGTGTGATGCCTGTGGTGGGGGTCATAAAAGCACATTCAACCAAGTTTAAAGACAGATGGAACTGATGTATCACTCTATATGAGTTAGCTCTGTCACTAATGCAGATGTGTGTCCATAACCAGTCATATATACAAACTGAGATGTTTGATATGATAAGAGAGAGGATGGAACTCCTGTAGTGTCAGTAGACTCTGGGTGGATGTGAGCCAGGCTGGGGTTAGAGCTTTATACCTGGGGCAGATCTAAAATGTCACCCATGGTAGCCTGTGTGTATGTATGACATTGTTGGTTAGTGCTGGACTCACAGTAGGCCTAGTGTTAGGCTCGTTCCCACAGTGACCACATACATTAGGGCACTCTTCAGCCTTCAGACTCCAATCATCATGAATTAAACAGAAACTCCACACTGAGAGACATGTTGGTACTTCTTCCATTGTTCATATTGTTATGCTTCAATACTTATTTATAAATAAACATGCTATTACACCCTTACTTTTCCTTTCTATCTCTCTGCAGTTGGTTTTGTTGTTGGTGTGTGTGTGTGTGTGTGTGTGTGTGTGTGTGTGTGTGTGTGTGTGTGTGTGTGTGTAGCGTGCTACAGTGTGAGACTGTCAGTGGGTGGCATCAGTGGAAATGTTGAGACCATAGGTTTAGACTCCCTCCTCCGTTTCTGTGACCTCTGACCTAGGACAGGACGTGAGGTCACACACACGCACGAACACACACAAACACATTTCCTCCTCACACCTCCAGTCTGTCTCTAGCGAACGCTGACTTCTTCTCTGTCTCTGTCTCAGACTGTATAATCACTCTGTGCAGGGCAGACTCAGGTAAGGACAGTTGGACGAGGCAGAGAGAACAACTGGTCTAGACAAGGATACAGATCGTACCCACTAATCACCCCATTCAGACAGAATATCTACCCCATTTAGGCTAGTCACAGTAGCTCTGCGCACCATAGCAGACTGTTACTGTAACTTCTATTTCCCTGTTAGCCTCTTCTTCATGTGAGACCATGTCTCTCTCCCTCCTCTGTCTGAGCCCACATAAATACCAACCAGTCAGCTGAGCGAAGAGAGAGAGAAAGAGAGACAGAGAAAGAGAGAGAGACATACAGATCCTGAATCATATGATGTGACTTTGACCCAGTTCCCATAGCAATGCTGCCAGCTGAGAGAAGGAGAAAGAATGGTAGATAAAAATGGAAATAAGAAGGGAAGAGATAAATGGTTAGAATATCGCTCTGTTTGTGAGAATTGATCATAAATGCATGGTTAAAAATGTATTGAACAAGTAAAACTAACCTATGCAATAGCCGTGCTTGACTTGGGCAGGAGCTCACTGGAGTACCGGCTACAGCACCTCAAATGTTCTACTGCTTGAGCTCCTGTTCCTCTTATAGAATATTAGCTCAAAAGTATTGTGGAGCTCCTGCACCTAAATACAAACAGTACCGGCACCCAACATGATTACAGGCACCTATTTCAGTCCAAGTCAAGCGCTGGTAATAGCCTATAGGTTATCTAAATAAAGTATAGGTCGGTCCACAATCTATTTGACTGTATATCAGATGTACAGGAAGCATACCTGCGTATTATGAAGTGAGTGGTACACCTATTATTAATGTTTGATGACCCAGCACATTGACAGCCATGAAAAAAGTTTAAACCCAAAGCAACAACAGAGAGATCAGCGGCAGCGCCAGTCAAGAGTTGTCTGGCTACCCAAACTCCTTGCTCCAGCCAGACAAATTCAAGAGTTAATCTCAATTCAGTTCCTTATACCGTAGCTACTGCAAAAAACGACAAGAGACTAGATCATTTCCGGGGTTGGTTCATTCTAATCGCGAGCCCTAACAGGAAAGAAGCCTCAGCTGACCGCATACTTACATTTCAGATAGTTGACAGATGTCAAATAAGAGTAACAGCAGGTTTATACTTTTACCATGATGAGACGTGTTTTACTCTTTGCGACACTTCAGACGCACGCACACTGAACAGTGAAACGGGTAAGTTTTGTGTGTCTATCTGTCTGTGTTGGGGGGAGTAGCCTAGGTGTGGCAAACATACCTAGAGTTGTGGTCGGCAGATCGTTTCAGCATTAAACTTTCATGTCATTTCAACCTGATGCTAAATCATGCGTTATTGGGCAGAAAAGTAATTATCCATACAAGTCGACAACTAGTGAAATAACTGACAGAGTATCTAGCCTACAGAACATAGCACACTGAGCACCTGATCAAATAATAATGTAGGCCTATCTATGATACAGGATGGGTTCCACGTGTATCTGATCCTCCTGGGTAATTCCATGGTAACAGTCACACTAATACTCCGAATTTTCACTTAAAAATGTATGTCAAAGAAAAACCAATGATTGCAAAGCGAAACGAACCATACAACTCTATGCACAATGACTATTTTTAACCATTTGTACAGAACATTTTACTTTACTTGAAGAACAAAGTTTGGTAACAGAATTACGTTTTGTGCTGTTTGTGCTGTCATTCTGTTACCAAACATGACATCTGCACTGTTGGAATGCACCGTGGAATTGCCCTCCTATAGTATTCATATGTAGCTTCTATCTCTGTATCTGCTCCTCATTCTGTTTGGGGAATAATAGCTGTTCATGAAAAAACTAAACTTTATGATTCACACGAATCAGTAGGGTTGTGACGATTTTGGGTGACGACTAATTGTCATGCAAATGGCCACGGTTATTGTCTTAATTGTTTTGAGCTTGTAATGCATTTTTTGAAAATTAGCTACTACTTGCCTAATGAATATCACAGCTTGGTGACACACACCCCTGTGTCAAAACTAGTTTTGACCGCATTGAACTTTTGGAAATGAAGCTTCTCCTCCCGACCGTGCCATTCTGCTGGTAAAATGACTACCGATATAAAGTTGAACCTCCCCTTCTCCTAAAATACATGTATTAAAACGATTCTGACAGTTTTTGTTGTTCAGCGTTATTGTTCATAATTGTCGGTTACACAATTATAGGATAACTTTGCCAGCCCTTCGAATAAGGCCTACATAGAACCAACAGCATGGTATCTCACACAAATCACTTTTAACCCACTAATAATGTCATGCTAAGTTTAAATGCATCAAATGTCCCATAGCTTGTAAAGATTGAGAACTACTTAAAGTTTGCCATCAATGCCAATTTCAGACTTGGTCACTCCTGCTATGCTAAATGCCCAAAACATATGCTTTTTCTGATGCCAAAGCACTGGCTTTGTGTGTGTCTGTGTGTTTCTTTCTTTCCTAAAACAACACCATGAACACAAAATGTTCTTCATATTGCTGTTCCAGAGGGAAAGTTGTGTTAACATGCTCATGTGACCAGGTAGGTGCAACTACTGTACAGACAGGCATCAGTCAGGATGATGTCATGTCCTCAGCATGTCAGTCAGTCTCTCTGACAGAGTTAGGTTAGGTTGTCCTCTAATGTTCATTCCTTTGTCACTCTCTGACCTGCCCCTCCCTCCGCTCTCTCTTTCTTGCTCTCTCCCCCCTCTCCTCTTTCTCATCTCACTCTCTCTATCTCTCCCCTCCTCTCTCTCTGCCTCCCCCCTATCTGGCCAGATGAAACGTGCCTGTATGCAGATTGGTTTAGTAGTCTGTAATTTCCAGCTGTGGTGAATCCTCTGGTTAGCAGCACAGCCTGAGGCCTTAGGCTTAGCTAGGCTGCCTCAATAACGTCACATGAAAAACTGCTGAGTGTGAGTGTTTGTCTGTGTGTGTGTGTGTGTGTGTGTGTGTGTGACATGACTGCTCGCTCTCCTCCGGGCAAATTCACTGTTACTGTTGCTCTAAAAGGGGATTTGGGTTTTCTGAAGAATTGGAAGCCTGTGTCATTACTGTGCAAGATTCTTTTAAAATGTCTTACAAATAGACTCCCCCCGCTCTCCATCTCTCAGTGATATGTGGTAGCAGAGAACAGTATGCCATACGTGGACAGGCAGAACCGTGTGTGTGGCTTCCTGGACATTGAGGAGAAGGAGGGCAGCAGTCGCTTCCAGAGGCGCTACTTCATACTGGACACACAGCGCAACACATTGCTGTGGTACATGGACAACCCCCAGGTACACACACACACAGTCATTATAGTACCTGTACAAACACACATGACCTCTGATGTGTCTGAGGCAGACTGTGTTCAGATAGTGTGTGTGTGTTCCGCCACAAGCAGAGTAGAGGAAGTGAGACTGGGAGTAGAAGGTTTCTCTAGGTCTTTAACTCTCTCTCTGCCTGCATAAGTGCTTGTTGTTAGGCTTGGGCGATATACCGTTTATACCTTAGAAATACCGATGGTATGATTTTCAATACCGTTTAAAAATAAATAAATATATACAGTGCATTCAGAAAGTATTCAGACCCCTTGACTTTTTCCACATTTTGTTACGTTACAGCCTTATTCTAAAATGGATTAAATTAATTGTTTTCCTCATCAATCTATACACAATACCCCATAATGACAAAGCGAAAACAGGTTTTTAGAAATGTTTGAAAATGTATTAAAAATTAAAAACAGAAATACCTTATTTACATAAGTATTCAGACCCTTTACTATGAGACTCGAAATTGAGCTCAGGTGCCTCCTGTTTCCATTGATCATCCTTGAGATGTTTCTACAACTTCATTGGAGTCCACCTGTGGTAAATTCAATTGATTGGACATGATTTGGAAAGGCACACACCTGTCTATATAAGGTCCCACAGTTGACAGTGCATGTCCGAGCAAAAACCAAGCCATGAGGTCGACGGAATTGTCCGTAGAGCTCCGAGACAGGATTGTGTCGAGGCACAGATCTGGCGAAGGGTACCAAAAAATATCTGCAGCATTGAAGGTCCCCAAGAACACAGTGGCCTCCATCATTCTTAAATGGAAGAAGTTTGGAACCACCAAGACTCTTCCTAGAGCTGGCAGCCCGGCCAAACGGAGCAATCGGGCGAGAAGTTCCTTGGTCAGGGAGGTGACCAAGAACCCGATGGTCACTCTGACAGAGCTCCAGAGTTCCTGTGTGGAGATGGGAGAACCTTCCAGAAGGGCAACCATCTCTGCAGCACTCCACCAATCAGGCTTTTATGATAGAGTGGCCAGACGGAAGCCACTCCTCAGTAAAAGGCACATGACAGCCTGCTTGGAGTTTGCCAAAAGGTACCTAAAGGACTCTCAGACCATGAGAAACAAGATTCTCTGGTCTGATGAGACCAAGATTGAACTCTTTGGCCTGAATGCCAAGCGTCACGTCTGGAGGAAACCTGACACCATCCCTACGGTGAAGCATGGTGGTGGCAGCATCATGCTGTGGGGATGTTTTTCAGCGGTAGGGACTAAGAGACTAGTCAGGATCGAGGAAAATATGAACAGAGCAAAGTACAGAGAGATCCTTGATGATAACCTGCTCCAGAGCGCTCAGGACCTCAGACCGGGGCAAAGGTTCACCTTCCAACAGGACCCTAAGCACATAGCCAAGACCATGCAGGAGTGGCTTCGGGACAAGTCTCTGAATGTCCTTGAGTGGCCCGGACTTGAACCCGATCTAACATCTCTGGAGAGACCTGAAAATAGCTGTGCAGCGACGCTCCCCATCCAACCTGACAGAGCTTGAGAGGATCTGCAGAGAAGAATGGGAGAAACTCCCCAAATACAGGTGTGCCAAGCTTGTAGCGTCATACCCAAGAAGACTCGAGGCTGTAATCGCTGCCAAAGGTGCTTCAACAGAGTACTGAGTAAAGGGTCTGAATACTTGTGATATTTCTGTTTTTTATTTTTTATAAATTTTCTAAAATGTCTTAACCTGTTTTTGCTTCGTCATTATGGGGTATTGTGTGTAGATTGATGGGGAAAAAAACAATTTAATCAATTCTAAAATAAGGCTGTAACATAACAAAATGTCAAAGGGTTAGAATACTTTCCGAATGCACTGTGTGTGTGTGTGTGTGTGTGTGTGTGTATGTATGTGTATATATATATATATATATATATCAGTCAAAAGTTTGGACACACCTACTCATTCAAGGGTTTTCTTAAGTTTTTGCTACTTTTTACATTGTATAATAATATTGAAGACATCAAAACTATGAAATAACACATATGGAATCATGTAGTAACCCAAAAAGTGTTAAACAAATCAAAATATATTTGAGATTCTTCAAATAGCCACCCATTGCCTTGATGACATAATTGCATACTCTTGGCATTCTCTCAACCAGCTTCACCTGGAATGTTTTTCCAACAGTCTTGAAGGAGTTCCCACATATGCTGAGCACTTGTTGGCTGCTTTTCCTTCACTCTGCCGTCCGACTCAACCCAAACCATCTCAATTGGGTTGAGGTCAGGTTGAGAGTGTGCAAAGCTGTCATCAGGGCAAAGGGTGGCTACTTTGAAGAATCTCAAATATAAAATATATTTTGATTGAACACTATTTTGGTTACTACATGATTCCACGTGTTATTTCATAGTTTTGATGTCTTCGCTATTATTCTAGAAACTAGTAAAAATAAAGAAAAACCCTTAAATGAGTAGGTGTGTCCAAACGTTTGACTGGTACTATATGTACAGTGGGGAGAACAAGTATTTGATACACTGCCGATTTTGCAGGTTTTCCTACTTACAAAGCATGTAGAGGTCTGTAATTTTTATCATAGGTACACTTCAACTGTGAGAGACAGAATCTAAAACAAGAATCCAGAAAATCACATTGTATGATTTTTAAGTAATTCATTTGCATTTTATTGCATGACATAAGTATTTGATACATCAGAAAAGCAGAACTTAATATTTGGTACAGAAACCTTTGTTTGCAATTACAGAGATCATACGTTTCCTGTAGGTCTTGACCAGGTTTGCACACACTGCAGCAGGGATTTTGGCCCACTCCTCCATACAGACCTTCTCCAGATCCTTCAGGTTTCGGGGCTGTCGCTGGGCATTACGAACTTTCAGCTCCCTCCAAAGATTTTCTATTGGGTTCAGGTCTGGAGACTGGCTAGGCCACTCCAGGACCTTGAGATGCTTCTTACGGAGCCACTCCTTAGTTGCCCTGGCTGTGTGTTTTGGGTTGTTGTCATGCTGGAAGACCCAGCCACGACCCATCTTCAATGCTCTTACTGAGGGAAGGAGGTTGTTGGCCAAGATCTCGCGATACATGGCCCCATCCATCCTCCCCTCAATACGGTGCAGTCGTCCTGTCCCCTTTGCAGAAAAGCATCCCCAAAGAATGATGTTTCCACCTCCATGCTTCACGGTTGGGATGGTGTTCTTAGGGTTGTACTCATCCTTCTTCTTCCCCCAAACACGGCGAGTGGAGTTTAGACCAAAAAGCTCTATTTTTGTCTCATCAGACCACATGACCTTCTCCCATTCCTCCTCTGGATCATCCAGATGGTCATTGGCAAACTTCAGATGGGCCTGGACATGTGCTGGCTTGAGCAGGGGGACCATGCGTGCGCTGCAGGATCCATGACGGCGTAGTGTGTTACTAATGGTTTTCTTTGAGACTGTGGTCCCAGCTCTCTTCAGGTCATTGACCAGGTCCTGCCGTGTAGTTCTGGGCTGATCACTCACCTTCCTCATGATCATTGATGCCCCACGAGGTGAGATCTTGCATGGAGCCCCAGACCGAGGGTGATTGACCGTCATCTTGAACTTCTTCCATTTTCTAATAATTGCGCCAACAGTTGTTGCCTTCTCACCAAGCTGCTTGCCTATTGTCCTGTAGCCCATCCCAGCCTTGTGCAGGTCTACAATTTTATCCCTGATGTCCTTACACAGCTCTCTGGTCTTGGCCATTGTGGAGAGGTTGGAGTCTGTTTGATTGAGTGTGTGGACAGGTGTCTTTTATACAGGTAACGAGTTCAAACAGGTGCAGTTAATACAGGTAATGAGTGGAGAACAGGAGGGCTTCTTAAAGAAAAACTAACAGGGCTGTGAGAGCCGGAATTCTTACTGGTTGGTAGGTGATCAAATACTTATGTCGTGCAATAAAATGCAAATTAATTACTTAAAAATCATACAATGTGACTTTCTGGATTTCTGTCTTAGATTCCGTCTCTCAAAGTTGAAGTGTACCTATGATAAAAATGACAGACCTCTACATGCTTTGTAAGTAGGAAAACCTGCAAAATCGGCAGTGTATCAAATACTTGTTCTCCCCACTGTATGTATTTATTTATTTATTATTTTGGGGGGAGGGGTTGAGGGCACCCCCGTCTCGCAGGGTTGCATGCTATGCCACTGCTTATCTCTAACTGTAAGTTAAGTATAACTATAAGAAATATATATCCAGCTTAGGGCACCAGCTATGCATTTGGTTTGCTAACTTGCTAGCTAAGTGGCTAGATGTCAAGGTCAAGCTTCTTGGTTACAGCAGAGATATTCAATCCCCTCCTGGATCAAGATCTCTGTTGCCTAAATTGTTGCGTCCAAAAAATTATATATACTGGTATGTATTTTTTTATTTTATTATTTATAGTGGCCCTTGTGTGCACATTCGGTAATACCATATACCCCGGTATGGTACAGAAACGGTATGAAAATCTGGATACCGCCCAACCCTACTTGTTGTGTTACTGTGTTTATTACATTGTTGTGTTGTATGTCTGCCTGTAGAACCTGCCTAGTGGAGCGTACGCAGTTGGGAGTCTGCAGCTGACATACATCTCCAAGGTAACAACACCCTAAAACAGACTACTTAGTAAGGGCAATGTTTTTGACTGATTCCAGACTCTCATCTTCTCTTCTGCTTCTCTGTTCGGGGGTTAGGTGAGCGAGGCCACTGGGAAACAGAAGCCCAAGACGGAGTTCTGCTTTGGTGAGTCAAAGTGTTTGTGTGCGTGCTTTTGTGTGCGTAAGTATTGGAGTGTAAGGTCTTCTCATAGCCCTGGTGAAACGCGTACAGTAAAATGGGTTCAATTATGTGTCATATGAGTCATTCCATGTCATTTCAGCAAGCCATGACACCCACCATCTCATATATATTATATTATTATTATTAATTTTGTTTTTGTCATTTAGCAGATGCTCTTATCCAGAGCGACTTACAGTATTAGTGCATAATTTTTTTCCGTACTGGTCCCCCGTGGGAATTGAACTTACAACCCTGCCGTTGCAAGCGCCACGCCCTACCAACTGAGCCACACAGGACCCATTTAAGCTATATTACGTCTCCAATTTTTATTGAATAAATAAATAAATAAATTTGCACAATGGGCACTTGTTGTCTCGCAAATACATCATTACAGTTGCTAAAAGAAAATAAGAAAAAAATATCAGTTTGGGAACCCTGATGTAAGATATGTAATAGATGACAAAGGTTATCTGAGGATAATAATTGTTTAACAAACCCGTTTTGGTCTGGATGTACCATTTTGGGTAAGTAAGTTTCGAGACGGATGACAGAATGTTTGAAAATAGTTGTATATCTGTGTTTATCAAAGATGGTGAGAGCACTGTGTGGTATACTTACAGTTGAAGTCGGAAGTTTACATACACCTTAGCCAAATACATTTAAACTCAGTTTTTCACAATTCCTGACATTTAATCCTAGTACAAATTCCCCGTCTTAGGTCAGTTAGGATCACCACTTTATTTTAAGAATGTGAAATGTCAGAATAATAGTAGAGAGTGATTTATTTCAGCTTTTATTTATTTCATCACATTTCCAGTGGGTCAGAAGTTTACATACACTCAATTAGTATTTGGTAGCATTGCCTTTAAGTTGTTTAACTTGGGTAGCCTTCCACAAGCTTCCCACAATAAGTTGGGTGAATTTTGGCGCGTTCCTCCTGACAGAGCTGGTGTCACTTAGTCAGGTTTGTAGGCCTCCTTGCTCGCACACGCTTTTTCAGTTCTGCCCACACATTTTCTATAGGATTGAGGTCAGGGCTTTGTGATGGCCACTCCAATACCTTGACTTTGTTGTCCTTAAGCCATTTTGCCACAACTTTGGAAGTATGCTTGGGGTCATTGTCCATTTGGAAGACCCATTTGCGACCAAGCTTTAACTTCCTGACCGATGTCTTGAGATGTTGCTTCAGTATATCCACATAATTTTCCTTCCTCATGATGCCATCTATTTTGTGAAGTGCACCAGTCCCTCCTGCAGCAAAGCACCCCCACAGCATGATGCTGCCACCCCCGTGCTTCACGGTTGGGATGGTGTTCTTCGGCTTGCAAGCATCCCCCTTTTTCCTCCAAACATAACGATGGTCATTATGGCCAAACAGTTCTATTTTTGTTTCATCAGACCAGAGGACATTTCTCCAAAAAGTATGATCTTTGTCCCCATGTGCAGTTGCAAACCGTAGTCTGCCTTTTTTATGGCGGTTTTGGAGCAGTGGCTTCTTCCTTGCTGAGCAGGCCTTTCAGGTTATGTCGATATAGGACTCGTTTTACTGTGGATATAGATACTTTTGTACCTGTTTCCTCCAGCAAGGTCCTTTGCTGTTGTTCTGTGATTGATTTGCACTTTTCGCACCAAAGTACGTTCTCTCTAGGAGACAGAACTCATCTCCTTCCTGAGCGGTATGACGGCTGCGTGGTCCCATGGTGTTTATACTTGCGTACTATTGTTTGTACAGATGAACGTGGTACCTTGGCTGATTTCTTTTGATTTTCGCATGATGTCAAGCAAAGAGGCACTGAGTTTGAAGGTAGGCCTTGAAATACATCCACAGGTACACCTCCAATTGACTCAAATGATGTCAATTAGCCTATCAGAAGCTTCTAAAGCCATGACATCATTTTCTGGAATTTTCCAAGCTGTTTAAAGGCACAGTCAAGTTAGGTGTATGTAAACTTCTGACCCACTGGAATTGTGATACAGTGAATTATAAGTGAAATAATCTGTCTGTAAACAATTGTTGGAAAAATTACTTATGTCATGCACAAAGTAGATGTCCTAACCGACTTGCCAAAACTATAGTTTGTTAACAAGAAATTTGTGGAGTGGTTGAAAAACAAGTTTTAATGACTCCAACCTAAGTGTATGTAAACTTCTGACTTCATCTGTACCTTTTTTTAATAAAACCAAAATTAGTGCTGTATTAACATCCCTTCCAAATGACCCTTTGTGAACAGCTGTGTTAATCATTTTGAGTAATAGTTGACCTAATTGGTTCCAAAATGTTAAATAGACCTCCGGAGGAATACCGTCCCAACCAGGTGATTTGCCTTTTCATGTTATCCAATGCCCTTTTAAGTTTATGGAGAGCGATTTGGGCTCCCATCAAACTGGCTTCCTCAGCTGAGAGAAGAAGAGTTCTTACATCTTTTAAAAAGGACTCTGTCTGGCTTGGAGTGGATTAACACTCCAAGGGGTACAATTCTTTATAGAAACGGGGGAAACTTTAGTTTATTTAATTTGGGTTCTGATAGTAATTCACCTGATTCAGTTTCAGTGGTTGCAATATCCGTTAATATCCGCTAATTACTGAGAAGCTTGTTAGCTGGAAGACGACTGGGTCGATTACCATTAAACTAATGGTTAAGTTTAACTCGATGGATGGCAAATTCTGCTCTCTGTCTTATCAATAGATTAAGTTCTGTCTTGACTTTGGAGAGAGTAGTTGCTACCTGGTCTGAAAAAAGTGTTTGTTGAGAACGCTCTAACGTCGTTAACAACTTATCCAATATCTTCTTTAATTGTGATTTTATTCAGCCCAGATGCAAATGCAGTTGCATTGTTTTTAATAAAACCTTTGATGGTGTCCCATAAAATCAGAGAATCATCGACTGAATTTTTGTTAGTGATTTATGAATTCATTCAATTCAGTTTCATGTGTGTTTCTTGGAGCATTGCTCTATGAATGGGGTTTTAGAATATCAAAACAGCTGGAATGTTTGAAACGACTATTAAGGCCTTTCAAATTCCACAAGAGAATAGCTAGTGTTGCCATTTTTTTTCTAAAATGTAATTGTTATCTTTAATGTTGATAAGGGCAAATTGACATGTCTTCTAAGTGGTCCGCTCCCCACTTAGAAGACCCTCTCTATAAACCATTGACACTACTTTATGATAAATAATGCAAGCGACGTCAGTGACTACAGGGGAACAAAAACATGACCAGATTCACAGGGAACACATTACACAGTATGGAGAAGCAAGCTACAGCTTCATACTATTTGTCAAGCATAGAGAACTGATACTGTATACTGGATGTTGGGGTGGGATTGGCATAGAGTGTGAGGGTTCCATGGGTGGCTTTTGGAGAAAAAAATGGATTCCTCATGTCTTACTAATTGGTAGGAAGACGTTTGGTCCAAATTGGATGTTGGGTACTATATTTATTGAATATTATCAGAATCCTATACATTAAAATGGCCAATTTGGGTGCAATCAGTTAGCTTAATTTCTCATAGATTAAATTATATTTCAACAAAATAATGTTTCAGGAATGCTAATTATATCTGTTACTAAGAATGTAGCTCAGTTGGTAGAGCATGGCGTTTGCAACGCCAGGGTTGTGGGTTCGATAAAATAATGTATGTGCTAACTGTAAGTCGCTCTGGATAAGAGCGTCTGCTAAATGACTAAAATGTAAATGTAAATGTAACAATCTGAGATGGTGGGTGTCAATCCTCTTTCTGGTGTTTTTTGAGGTGGAACGACCCATACCTGTTCTGTTCTCCTTGCAGTGATCAATGCTATTATAGCCTCTGTATTTATGTTCTGTATTTCTGTATATCACGATGTCTGCAGTGATCAATGCAGTGTCTCGGCGTTATTTCCTCCATGCCAACGATGCTGCTGACCTGAGAGACTGGGTCCTTTCTCTGAACAAAGCCACCAAGATCACTGTGAGTACCCCAACTCATGTAGCTAGCATTACCATTAACATATGGTAACATTAATATAACATATGATTAATCTAATTATTACACGTATAACCAGGTGCGTAACCCCCCCCCCAATATTAAATATGAGAGACAGGTCAATTTTCCCTTACAATAATTAATTTGATTGATGGGGGAAATAAATTCCCACCATAAAGCGGCAGGCAGCTACTGGATTTCTGTGTCTTGACACCACACAGTGCTACTCCTTTTCTCATTTTACGATTGGATCCCCCCGCCGCTAATTATGCATTTGGTTTGGCACACACACTCTCTCACTCACTCACTCTGTCTCACACACACACACACACACACACACACACACTCATATCTAGAATATGAGGAAATGGTGAAAGAGGACAGCATGATTGTGTTTGAGGTTTCACAGAGTACATTCCAGCACAGTGTGTGTGTTGAATCCTATATTCAGCCTGTTGGGGGGCTTTCCACACATACACTGTTTATAATATAGTACTATATATGCCATTTAGAAGATGCTTTTATCCAAAGCGACTTAGTCATGCGTGGATACATTTTACTTAATTGTGTTGCCCGGGAATCAAACCCTATCTTGGCGTTGCAAGTAGAGGTCTTCACAGACCCACTTGTACCCGAGGCACGATCCAGGACCTGAGCGGGTCCAGATCCAGAATTCTAAATAATGTCACGGGTCTGGTTCGAATCTGATATGATTGTCTCGGGTATGTGTAATTTTAACTGACTTGTCCAGAAGGACCCATATAGATCCGAACGCGACTGCTGCAGTAGAGAGAGAGAGAGAGACATTTTATCATTTATGCTGCTGCTCTTTGCTTGGCGCGTGAAGCATGTTGTTGTTGGCCAATCATGTCATCAAAGCGGCAATAGGCTACAGTCAGAGCCTCCGTGTGGGGCAAAAGTTAGGAGATATGTAATCAATGGAAGATGGAATTAAAATGATGGCATGGAAAGTTAAAGGAGAAGGATGAGCTACAACAACTAAGAGCCAACAGGTAGGCTGCTACTTTATATTCTGAATGGAGTTGTTGTTGTTTGTAACTGTGTAGGACGAGAACGCGCATGCAGCTTCAATTAGCCTAGATGGCTAGTTAACTAGCTTCTTCTGGTTTGATGCAGTCAAGACAGGTACTACGTAATCATATTAGATTATAAATAACCTAGCTATTAATCTACTATAGTGCGAGTCGGCTTGGTTGGTTGTAGTCTCTCCCTCCCTCCTCCCTGTTCCCGTGTCACACACTCACAGTGACCTACACACACTGCACCGCCCCTGCTAGACCGTCACCTCCTCTCCCTCACGCTTTATCAGCTCCGGTTAATAAAGTACCTTTAAAAATATAATTGTATGCTGCTTCCCTCACTCAGATCGGCTGGGACTGGGTCCGGATCTGACGAGGTCTATACGGAACGGGTCTAGTTGTCCTCTGGTCCGTTCGGAATGGGTCTAACTATATTTAAAAAAGTTAATTCATGCATATCTGTTCCGGGTGGGAATGCCCCAGTTCCATTTCGGAGTTGGACCCGTGAAGGCCTCTAGTTACATGCGCCATGCTCTACCAACTGAGCTACAGAGGACCACACACAGCTGCTGTTTGTGCTGTGGAGCTGCAGTAAAGAGCACACACACACACACTGACACATATGCAAACTTCTTGACCAGAGAGTTTAATGCTGAATCATGGCAGTCATAAGGCCTGTAACTCCTCCCCTCCACACTACTACAGAGGGATGAGAGCAGCAGTTAGTGGTTATGTCCCAATAATCTTTATTTTCTCTCTCTTTTATTCTCCTGAAGTGTGCACTCGTTAACCACTTCCCACAAATTTGAAAACATTGGATTGGTGTA
This sequence comes from Coregonus clupeaformis, assembly GCF_020615455.1. NCBI lineage: Eukaryota > Metazoa > Chordata > Actinopteri > Salmoniformes > Salmonidae > Coregonus > Coregonus clupeaformis. The sequence continues at coordinate 30,637,749 of NC_059207.1, forward strand.
GGCATGGCCTAGAGGGAGTTTCCATATACAGTGCCTTCAGAAAGTATTCATATTCCTTTACTTATTCCACATTTTGTTGTGTTACAGCCTGAATTCAAAATGGATAAAATATTATTTTTCTCTCTCACATATCTACACAAAATACCCCATAATGACAAAGTGAGAACATGTTTTTATAAATACAGAAATATCTCATTTACGTAAGTATTCACACCCCTGAGTCAATACATGTTAGAATCTTCAAGCTCTGTCAAGTTGGTTGTTGATCATTGCTAGACAGCCGTTTTCAAATCTTGCCGATTTAAGTCAAAACTATAACTAGGCCACTCAGGAACATTCATGTCGTCTGGGTAAGCTACTCCAGTGTATTTTTGGCCTTTGTTTTAGGTTGTTGTCCTGCTGACAGGTGAATTTGTCTCCCAGTGTCTGTTGGAAAGCAGACTGAACACCAGGTTTCCTCTAGGATTTTGCCTGTGCTTAGCTCTATTCCGTTTCTTTTTATCCCAAAAAACTCCCTAGTCCGTGCCGATGACAAGCATACTCATAACATGATGCAACCACCACCATGCTTGAAAATCTATAGCGTGGTACTCTGATGTGTTGTGTTGGATTTGTTCCAATCATAACGCTTTGTATTCAGGACATAAAGTTCATTTATTTTCTTTTTTACTTTAGTGACTTATTGCAAACAGAATGCATATTTTTGAATATTTGTATTCTGTACAGGCTTGCTTCTTTTCACTCTGTCATTTAGGTTAGTATTGTGGAGTAACTACACTGTTGTTGATCCATCCTCAGTTTTCTCCTATCACAGCCATTAAACTCTGTAACTGTTTCCATTGGCCTCATGGTGAAATCCCTGAGCGGTTTCCTTCCTCTCTGGCCACTGAGTTAGGAAGGACGCCTGTATCTTTGTAGTGACTGGGTATATTGATACACCATCCAAAGTCAAATTAATAACTTCACCATGCTCAAAGGGATATTCAATGCCTGTTTTTTTTAACCAATCTACCAATAGGTGCCCTTCTTTGCGAGGCATTTGAGAGAACCTCCCTGGTCTTTGTGGTTGAATCTGTGTTTCACTGCTCGACTGAGGGACCTTACAGATGATAATTGTATTCGTGGGGTACAGAGATGAGGTAGTCATTCAAAAATCATGTTAAATACTATTATTGCACACAGAGTGAGTCCATGCAACTTATTATGTGACTTGTTAAGCACATTTTTATTCCTGAACTTATTTAGGCTTGCCATAACAAAGGGGTTGAATACTTATTGACTCAAGACATTTCAGCTTTTCATTTTTAACCAATTTCTAAAAATTTCAAAAAACATAATTCCAATTTGACATTATGGGATATTGTGTGTAGGCCAGTGACACACAATCTAAATTTAATCAATTTTAAATTCAGGCTGTAACACAACAAAATGTGGAAAAAATAAATGGGTGCAAATACTTTCTGAAGGCACTGTAGCAGTCATTTTCTTTCCAATCCATGAAGGGAAGTGTCACACTTCGGAAGGAAGGAGAGGTTATTGGGACCTGTGTCAGAAAGGTCACCACTGTGTGTGAGGCTGAAGTGTGGTGCTGCTCTGTTTCTTCTCAATTGTCACCTGCCCTCACACAGCTCTCGCTCTTCCACTTTCTCTTTAACTGCCCTGTACTCCCCTTGAAAAAACCCTGTATGCCTTATGGGCCTTGTTTATCTCAAATGTCTTGTTTATTACTCCATAAATATGTTAGAATGAATTGATAGTTTCATAGGATATCAATAAGTAAACCTGAATGATAATGCATTGTGTGCTAAATGCTAAATGCTAGCTGTGTGTTTGGCTTAATGCTCAAACTGTAGTTTTCTGTAGGTCCCTAAAGCAGGGCCTCTCCAGCCCAGATCAGAGGTTTCTACAGTAACCTGTGAGGCAGGGGGTAAGAGGTTGGCCTACAAGACTGAGATCATCGGGGGAGTGGTGGTGCATACACCCATCTACCAGGTACTAAATCAAATCAAATCAAATTGTATTGGCCACATGTGCCGAATACAACAGGTGCAGACATTACAGTGAATGCTTAATTACAGCCCTTAACCAACAGTACATTTATTTTTAATAAAAAAGTAGAATAAAACAACAAAAAAGTGTTGAGAAAAAAAGAGCAGAAGTAAAATAAAATAACAGTAGGGAGGCTATATATACAGGGGGGTACCGGTGCAGAGTCAATGTGCGGGGCACCGGCTAGTTGAGGTAGTTGAAGTAATATATACATGTGGGTAGAGTTAAAGTGACTATGCATAAATAATTAACAGAGTAGCAGCAGCGTAAAAAGATGGGGTGGGGGGGCAGTGCAAATAGTCCGGGTAGCCATGATTAGCTGTTCAGGAGTCTTATGGCTTGGGGGTAGAAGCTGTTGAGAAGTCTTTTGGACCTAGACTTGGCACTCCGGTACCGCTTGCAGTGCGGTAGCAGAGAGAACAGTCTATGACTAGGGTGGCTGGAGTCTTTGACAATTTTGAGGGCCTTCCTCTGACACCGCCTGGTATAGAGGTCCTGGATGGCAGGAAGCTTGGCCCCAGTGATGTACTGGGCCGTACGCACTACCCTCTGTAGTGCCTTGCGGTCGGAGGCCAAGCAGTTGCCATACCAGGCGGTGATGCAACCAGTCAGGATGCTCTCGATGGTGCAGCTGTAGAATTTTTTTGAGGATCTGAGGACCCATGCCAAATCTTTTCAGTCTCCTGAGGGGGAATAGGCTTTGTCGTGCCCTTTTCACGACTGTCTTGGTGTGTTTGGACCATGATAGTTCATTGGTGATGTGGACACCAAGGAACTTGAAGCTCTCATCCTGTTCCACTACAGCCCCGTAGATGAGAATGGGGGCGTGCTCAGTCCTCTTTTTTTTCCTGTAGTCCACAATCATCTCCTTTGTCTTGGTCACATTGAGGGAGAGGTTGTTATCCTGGCACCACACGGCCAGGTCTCTGACCTCCTCCCTATAGGCTGTCTCATCGTTGTCGGTGATCAGGCCTACCACTGTTGTGTCATCGGCAAACTTAATGATGGTGTTGGAGTCGTGCCTGGCCATGCAGTCATGGGTGAACAGGGGAGTACAGGAGGGGACTGAGCACGCACCCCTGAGGGGGCCCCCGTGTTGAGGATCAGTGTGGCAGATGTGTTGTTACCTACCCTTACCACCTGGTGGCGGCCCGTCAGGAAGTCCAGGATCCAGTTGCAGAGGGAGGTGTTTAGTCCCAGGATCCTTAGCTTAGTGATGAGCTTTGAGGGCACTATGGTGTTGAATGCTGAGCTGTAGTCAATGAATAGCATTCTCACGTAGGTGTTCCTCTTGTCTAGGTGGGAAAGGGCAGTGTGGAGTGCAATAGAGATTGCATCATCTGTGGATCTGTTGGGGCGGTATGCAAATTGGAGTGGGTCTAGGGTTTCTGGGATAATGGTGTTGATGTGAGCCATGACCAGCCTTTCAAAGCACTTCATGGCTACAGACGTCAGTGCTACGGGTCGGTAGACCAAATACACCATTGCCACGATGACAGAGAAGATGACGATGATGATTGTGTGTGTGTTGCAGAATGAGGGGGAGGAGATGGAGGTAGGGGACAGGAGGGTCTCCTCTGTAGGCAGTAGACCAGGTGTGCTGAGGTGTGGCTATTGTGTCAAACAGGGTAACGTGGTGAGTACACACACGCGCACGCACACCACACACGCGTGCACATACACACACACACGTTTGAACTAATCTGTTGTATGTTTCAGAGGAAAAGCTGGAAGAGACGTTTCTTCACGCTGGACCACAACGCTGTCAGTTACTACAAGTGTGAGATGGTGAGGTCATATCCCTCTTCTCTTCTCTCCTCTCTGTGTGTCTCTGGGTGGTAACGCTGTTGCAGTTTAGACCTCAGTGGGGTGTAATTACAGATGTCCTCAAATGGATTTGGGGAGGAAATACAAACCAAGCCAATACATTGTGGGAAAAACATGTCCTCCGTGTTTAAGTCTTTGTTTCTGCTTTGGTGTGGTATTTGTTCAGTGTGACAGATGTGTCAGTGGAATAGAGTAAAGTGGTGTTTCTCTTATGCACGGGGTGTGTGTGTGTGTGTGTGTGTGTGTGTGTGTGTGTGTGTGTGTGTGTGTGAGTGCATGTAACCTGTATTTGATATGTATTTCAGGATAAGGAGCCGCTGAGAGCTGTTCCTCTGAGAGACATTCAGAAGGTCCATGAGTGTCTGGTGAAATCTGGGTGAGAGTCACACACCTCTCTTTCTCTCGCTCTCTCCACACACACACACACACCCCCACACACACACAGAAGCTCAATGTCTTACCCACTTCTCTGTCAGGGACCTGCTGATGAGAGATAACCTGTTTGAGATCATCACCAGCTCCAGGGTCTTCTACATCCAGGTAATTGTGTGTGTGTGTGTGTGTGTGTATTGTCGTCAGCTGGGCTTCCCTCTGTGTTGACTCCTCTCTGGCTTAATGCTCAGTTGCTCATGTGTGGCCTTAGTGCCGTTTTTGGAGAAATGGACGGGATGTTTTTTGTGAATTGGAGGAGAACTCTCCCAACACTAACCATAAGAGCAATAACATCCCTTGTCCCCCCATGGGAGAACAGCTGACTAGGAGCAGGGGCCTCAGATCACAGAGAGGTGTGTGTTTGTGCTTACTGTGTTGTTTAAGCGTGATGTGTAAGCATGTGCTGGTTTTGTTGCAGACAGACACTCCAGAGGACATGCAGGGCTGGATCAGAGACATTGAGATGAAGATACAGGACTTCAGAGGCCCTGCCAAGGTAGATTTAGATGCATACGAAAGCCTCATATCACAACTCCTCAGAATTTTCCCCACATGACCCAATGGGCTGACTAGCAATTCAGACCAGTACTATTAGTGGTCATTATGGCACACCCAAATACAAGCGTGATTCAGTGGGGGAATTGGAAAAATGGTGTCTTTCTCTCTCTCTCTCTCTCTCTCAGGGCTCTGCATTTACATTTGCCTCCTCTCTGTATCACCATGGTAACTCCTCCCACCCACCCTCTGTGTTCCGTGGTCGCCAGGGAAATGACAGGAGACCCCCACTAGTGAAGTCATGTTCCGTGGCCCCGGGGTGGCAGCCCTGGACCCCCGTACCCCAAAGAGAGGCTCCCGATCTGGGCATACTGGACAAGGACAGTCCATTTAGCGCTCTGCCCACCAGCCTCTCCTCTCTCTCCACCTCTTCCTCCACCTCATCATCTTCATCATCCCCCTCCACTCCCACTCTCATCCCACAGGGGGTCCCAGCTCCAGCCCTGGCCAGTGGTGTGGGGGTCCCAGCCTGCCCTGTCCCCATAGCTCCAGGCCCCTCCAGCAGCCGGAGGAGATACCGCTCTCAGCCTCAGCCACCCAAAGACTGCAGCTTCCCTTTCAGCCTGGACCATGATGGCATCCGCACCACCGACATCTAGAACCAACCACGTCTAGAATCAACAAAACTCTGGATCCAACAAAATGTAGAACCACCATCTAGAACCAATGTGTAGAGAAACAATTACGCTTGTTTGAGTGCTTTCTCCCTTTGAAAGACTGAACCTCCCTCCCCCACCCCCTTCTCCTCTGCTCTGCTCTGAGAGTTTAATAGGCCTGCTGCGTCTGCTGGGGTTCTGTTTACTGAATTAGCCCTGGTGGGGGAGGGTAGTGACGCAAACTGGGGTTCCTGGATGCGTTGTCTCACTGAGGGGTGTGTTAGTAGTGGCTGTGGGCTTCTGGTATAGAGGATGACTCAGAGAGAGCAGTGTTGGGCAGACTGGGAGGGGTTATCAGTGTTAGAGTGTCTAGTGGAATGTGAAGGATACGTTGTATTTTATTGTACGATTTCCTCTTAAAACTTGAATGTAGTCCACCCAGGTACTGAGATGAAGGAAGGTGTGTGCTGTGGTGGAGCCTGGTCTGTCTACCAAACACCCTCCACTAGTATAGGTCAGCTGGTCTTTTGCCTGTATTAACCAAGGCTACGTCCCAATTGCCACCCACTAAGGGCCCTGGTCAAAAGTAGTACACTATATAATGAATATGGTACCACTGCCAATTGGGACCGAACCCAAGAGTCCCATTCAATCAATAACCTGGTCATGGAACATGTTAGTGTCTGTGGCTCTGCCTGTCGGTAGACAATCCTGTTCCCTTGTTAGACTGCATCCAATTGTATGAAATCACTATGTCAGCAGCACATTTTGTATAAATGCTTTTATCGTATTGCTGCACACTCTTCCACAAGCCGAATTCTCTTGCTCAAATCCAGATGATCTACTATGGTATTGTGTCATGTCACGTGTTGTGTTTTGCCTGCCTGCACCTTACCAACCCAGGTCCAGGTGTGCTTTTCTCTTTTAAACTAAACCTGTCATGTTTCTGATTCTATACATAGACTCCTGTTATAAATCACAAACATCTATATCTGCTTAGCATGAAGGGCTGTGTGTTTGTGCGCATGTGTGTGTGTCAGACCTGGGTTCAAATACTATTTCATGTATTTCAATTACTTTTCAATATATTTCAAAACAAGTATTCAGATAACCTTTATTTGAAAAAAAACAAGTAGTTGAATATTGATGATATCTGTATTTGGAAATACACTTGGAAAGTATTTGAAAATAGTCAAATACACTCCCATGCATTTAACCCAGGTATTTGAAAATAGTATTTGAAATAATTATTTGGAATATACTTTAAAATACAATTTGGTCAACTATTTGGTTTTTACAAATAACTCAAAGAAAAGTGCCTGTTTTGAGCTGTGTATTTGAAAATACTGAAATACACAGAAAGAAAGTATTTAAATAACAAATGCTCAAACACACATGTATTTGAACCCAGGGTGTGTGTCTGTATCTGTGTGTTTGTGTTGTCGGGTTCATCATGGTTGACTGGCTGGTCAAACACTTAAGTTAAGGCATCTTTGATTTCTGGATACGCTCTTTTAGCATTTTGTAGTACTGTCATTCTGGAACGAGAACGGTTAAATGCTAATGTCTGCTATTTCTAATGCAATTTAATGTATTTTGCTCTTCTGGTTACTTTTCTCTGATTTAATTCCTGTGGTACAGTATTTCAGATGTAATGGACTGCCTTCTACCTCGTACCTGGTGTCCACTCACCTGCCTGATCATAATGGTGTTGTTGTTTTTTTTACTTGTAAGCAAGTGCATTAAATAATAAGACAAAAGCTTTTTAGTTCTGTTGTAAAGTTGTCTGATTTGAAACCAATCTAGTATTGGCCAGTGCTTTTGATATGAAGTGAGTGTATGACACGCTCAGTCCTGCTATACTAGTAACTGTTTGTCATCCTGGGATCTGGCATTGTCACTGTCGCGCTGGATACAAGCAACACTAAGAACTGAACAGATGGTCTGAGAAAGAGACAGACAGACAGAAATACTCTTATTCCTCTCCGATCTCTCTCCTAGAGGTGAGATGAAGTGACCCCAGACCGTCCACCCTGGCCGGCCCCGCTAGAGGCTGTGTTAAGTGAAGTCATTCACACGTCCAGTGCTGAAACCTGTGACCCAACGCTAACCCAGACCACCCCACCTGGGGACAGGCCTTCTGAGCTCTATACCATGGTGGGGAAATGGGTGAGCCACAGTAAAGGCCACATTAACACAGTAAAGGGCCTTAGAGCATCACAAATGTCAGCTGTGTTGACATGAGTTTTCAGCCTTTAAAGACTGACATCCTAGAAGTGATAAAGTATCCAACTGGAAGGAAGAAGCTTTTTAAAGGCAGCAGTTAAACAGGACTGACTGATGGAGGACGAGGAAGGTTGAGAAGAAGTTATGTAGAGGAGGAGGAGATGATGATGTCTAGGTGAGGAGATGATGTCTAGGTGAGGATGAGATGATGTCTAGGTGAGGAGATAATGATATCTAGGTGAGGAGGAAAGGAGATAATGTCTAGGTGAGGAGGAGATAATGATATCTAGGTGAGGAGGAGATCATGTCTAGGTGAGGAGGAAAGGAGGAGATAATGTCTGGGTGAGGAGGAGGTGATGTCTAGGTGTGGAGGAGATAATAATGTCTAGGTGAGGAGGAGATAATAATGTCTAGGTGAGGAGGAGAGGAGGAGGATAATGATGCCTAGGTGAGGAGGAGAGGAAGAGATGATGATGTCTAGGCCCGTGAGCAGTATATGGAAGATATGAGGTGTTACTGCATGAAGTAGTTCATCCTGCGATAACCTTTTTCTGATGAAGCTCTAAGCCATTCTGTCGCTCACTCTCTTTCTCTCCATCTCTCTTGTATGTGTGTGTGAGTGGCCAATGGCTATCAGTGCGTAAAGAAGGTAGCCTGTGTTTAGTAACACTTCAGAGTGACGCCTGTAAGTGACATGTTCCTCTCTGGACATGCACCCAGGCACAGAGGCTGGTATCCTAAATGTTAATGTTCCCACATGGACACCTCTGTGCCCCCTCTGCCCCTCTCACCCTAACCCCACACCCTTTCTGTCCCCACTAACTCTGCACCCGCGACTTCATTGGTCAAATTCCAGCGGATAGAATAATGGGCACTTTTCTGCAGAGACACACTGCCATCTATGTGTGTGAGTATGTTAAGAAGAGTTTAGGAGTGTGTGACCTGATGGTTTGGAACTCCTCAGAGTGAGTTTGAGCACCGTGTTTCTGTGTGCTATTGTAGTTTTAGTCCCTGTTCTGCTGTGTCTGTCAGACCAGAGGGCCAACACTAGAGGGCGCTGGAGTGCCAGACACAGCTCCCTATCAGGACAGTGACCCTAGAAGAGACTAGCCCTGTCTGGGGAACACACACTGCACACACAGACAGCCTGACTAATGATACAAGTCATTTACAGTAGTGATGTTGTTTTATTGAACAATGGTCAGTGGTCTAGCTGTGCCACTAGAGATCCTGGTTCGAATCCAGGCTCTGTCGTAGCCGGCCGCGACCGGGAGACCCATGGGGCGGCGCACAATTGTCCCAGCGTCGTCCAGGGTAGGGGAGGGAATGGCCAGCAGGGAAGTAGCTCAGTTGGTAGAGCATGGTGTTTGCAACGCCAGGGTTGTGGGTTCGATTCCCACGGGGGGCCAGTATGGAAAAAAAATGTATGCACTCACTAACTGTAAGTCGCTCTGGATAAGAGCGTCTGCTAAATGACTAAAATGTAAAAAGTGTAGTGTGGGCTAACAGACAGTAAAGTGTGCTAACAAAGTGTGTATTGCAGCCTGGGACCTGGTGCCAGAAAGCTATGTCCTGCATTCGAACCCCAATATAAAGTAATAACACAGTGAAACAACACTTCCTTGAGTCTCTGTGCCATTCGGCATCTCTCATTGGAATCCAATCAGGACAGCTTGCAGGTATTCTTTATGTAGTTTATGATGTAAACAGCCCTCTCTTTTCCACAAAACAGGACCTGAGAGAGACCACCTGACTGAAGGGGGTAAGGGGGGTGAGTGAGTGAGTGAGTGAGAGAGAGAGAGAGAGAGAGAGAGAGAGAGAGAGAGAGAGAGAGAGAGAGAGAGAGAGAGAGAGAGAGAGAGAGAGAGAGAGGTGTAGGAATGTGACTTACCCTGTGTGATGTGATTGTTTGCAGAGCAGTAGGTTGACCTTGTCCCTTGCTGACACACACACAGTCACACACACACACTCCTTCCCTTTGGTCTGGCTGTAGGTGTGTGGGACACTTGGAACCACTTCCTCCATACAGACCCAGTGGTTAAGAGCGTTGGACCAGTTACTGGCATAACCAAAAGGTCGCTGGTTCGAATCCCCAAGCCGACTACGTGAAAAATCGGTTGATGTGCCCTTGAGCAAGCCACTTAACCCTAATTGCTCCTGTAAGTTGCTTTGGATAAGAGTGTATGCTAAATGACTAAAATGTTTTAAAAAAATAAAGACTTGATAGAGGAACTGTAGAAGTAAGGATGGGACAGTGTAGTCCAACCATGGCCACAAAAAGGCATGTATTTTACCTCTCTCTGTCTATGTATCTTTCAGCTTCTTAGTAGTCCTATAAAGTTAGTTCTAACATGGAGAAGTTTGTTTGGTTACTCAGCTTCTATACTCTCCCTGGGCCTACCCTTGCTTATCTTTACCGACTGAGATGATGTTCTATAAGTCTTATGTAAAATATAGATATGACAAGTTCAAAACAATCAAATTCAGTTTGTGAGGAATATTTGTGATAACAGTCAATAAATAATTTTAAATGATTAATTTGCCTTTTTTCAAACAATGTACTCTTCAACTATTAGTGTACTTTATTAGATTTCTACACACAGAGACGAAATATAGGATATATTATCTGCAATTATGAATACCTAAACTAAAATCTCTTTAAAATCATAGTATTTTAGATATTGCTTAAGACGACTAAATTGTATAAAACAGCACGTGATGAGTATTAGAACACTCAAAGGTGGGGGGAGACAAAAATAGTTTTCAAAAATGTTAAGTGGCATTCAAATTAATAGGCTTTCTACATGTATGATTTGATTATGGGATGTTTCACTCCCTGTCAGTCAGTTTAAGATTGTTTAAATAAACACATGTCATTAATATATACCTAAACTTAAAAATATAGCCTACCATTGACCCTCGGACCTGGGAAAAAAAATGTTAGGCCTAATTCCTAATCTAATTTTACTGAAGCTAACTCTTTGAATTTAGCGATAGGCCCCTACATTCGTTTATAACAATCTGATATATTTGTAATATTGAAGTTATAAAGAATAACGGTTTTCGAATTATGCCTAATAGTTGTTTTATAAAACATTAATTATTAAAAAAGGTGAATTGGAAATGCGCGTCCTTCAGGCCTACACGCGCCTCGGCCAACACGCCTGTCAAACTATAGCCTACCAAAAAAAATTCTCACAAACAGTTGCTGTTCGTAATGAATGTTTTTGTTCCGATTAGATCAAAATGTGATTACACATAGAGGACTACAATTATAGCTATTAATTAAAACAGTCGGCCTAGACCTACTGGACCTCTGTAGCTCAACTGGTAGAGCACGGCGGTTGTAACGCCAAGGTAGTGGGTTCGATCCCCGGGACCACCCATACACAAAAATGTATGCACGCATGACTGTAAGTCGCTTTGGATAAAAAGCGTCTGCTAAATGGCATATTATTATTATTATTATTATAGACGGTATTGAGAAAGTATCAGACATTATTTCATCTGAATCATACGTGTTCAAATCATACACGTTCACAACTTCACGTGCAGCCGCAGCCAGACAAGACGACCGACCATCACTTGACCAAACATGAAATAGGCCTATTCTATAAATATACTGTGAGTGAGTGTAGGCCAACTATCTCGAAAAGATTGTTTAACAGAATTCTAAATATTCTACACATAAAATATTTCAAGATTTTTGTATATCTCACACCAAGGCCGCTGTTTCTGATTAGCAGTGCAGGATTTGAGATGTTAATGAGTCTCTATCTTTCTCTCTCTTTATCAGGGTCCAAGGCCCCAAATATAAAAGAGAACACGTACAGGTCAGAGGGCGAGAGGGGTGAGACAGAGGCCTGAGTTCCACTGCACATTAAGTTTAGAAACAGTTGTGGTCTGATATTCGCAGAACACCCTCACATCGGTTGGTTATCAATAGAAAGTTGATCTTTGTCCATCAGTAATTTCCATTCATTTCTCTGGCAGTTGAAATGCCACATACTGGTAGCAGTATAGTATCGGCCTAATGTTGACTTTATATCTTTGTAATTATTCACAGTGGGGTCAGTCGTGTGAGCAGTGACGTGTGTGGTGCAAGCAGCGACGGAAATCAATGCCCACTCCACAACAGCCACAATCTCAATGCCACTACACGACAGCACATGCTCTAGGCATATGTGAATGCCCCGACGCACAGACGCATGGACTGCTTCATATGAGACCATCGAGGACTGTTGACACACTAGGCCTTGGTTACAGACCGAATAGACCGTAAATGTCCCAGCGTTGAACTGCCATCTGAACACGGTAAGATACAACAATTGTTGAAATAACCTACTACTGGTCTGTTTTGGAGACCATGCATGACCGACTGGCTATAGGCCTTCTTATTTGTGATAAAAATAGAGGTCAAGCCTTTTACTAATATGCCCAATATTTGCCTAAATGATCTGCTAGGCTATCACTTTAGGAAATAATTGTTGGATTGAAGAAAACCTTGCGCTTTAGAGCGCGCGGGACACTGCATGAGTAAAAGCCAAAATTCTGGTTACAATCCTGTAATAACGAGTTTATTACTGTGAGACAGATTACCGTTTTGAGGAACAAGAGCATTATCGAAGCAGAATGTTAAGGCTACAGAGTCATCATCGGTAGCCTATGAGTCGTAGCCAAGACAATGTGAGAAAAGCAAATCAGATTAGGTTATAATTAGGCTATATTTACGCGAGGTTGGCCTATTTTCTTACACCAATGAGTCCAGGCTATAATTCCACACTATTGTAATAGACTGTATCGCTGCAAACCTATCCTATTTCAATGTGTGTGTGTGATCGCGGATTGATTATTTGATTAAAATCTGAGTCAAGTTCATTCCGCCAGATGGAGAGAGCCGAGCCTAAACGAGCGCCTGTTTACCTCATGCTGACCCCTTCAACTCCGGTTGACTCTGCTCAAGAGCTGCACGGTAATGAGGGCGACCGGTTGATTATCTCGATTCTCAGTACAGACGCACGCGCCCTGCAGCGAAATGCTATGTGAAGGATGGTGGCCTTTGAGATAATATACATGAAGGCTAGCCTAGCTATTATATAAAAAAGGAAAAGATAGTCTAATAGTATTTATATTCTGAGATCATGCATGCATGTATTTACAGAAAATGTTGCTCCTCTCTTAAATAGGGATAATACCTTCATGCTCTTTAAATCAAACCAGATCCTCATAAACCGACCTCCATTTTCTCAAAATAATCCCTGGCCATGCAGGGAATGAATTAATCTCTCTTGTCTCTCAATTCAATTCAATTTCAATTTAAGTGCTTTACTGGCATGGGAAACGTATGTTAACATTACCAAAGCAAGTGAAGTAGATAGTAAACAAAAGTGAAATAAACAATAAAAATTAACAGTAAACATTACACTCAGAAGTTCCAAAATAATAAAGACATTTCAAATGTCATATTATGTATATATACAGTGTTGTAACAATGTGCAAGCACAAATGGGAAAATAAATCAACATAAATATGGGTTGTATTTACAATGGTGTTTGTTCTTCACTGGTTTCCTTTTCTTGTGGCAACAGGTCACAAATATTGCTGCTGTGATGGCATGCTGTGGTATTTCACCCAGTAGATAGTTTATCAAAGTTGGGTTTGTTTTCGAATTATTTGTGGATCTGTGTAATCTGAGGGAAATCTCTCTCGCTGTCTCTCTCTCTGATTCATATCATCTTTATTAGCATGAATGACAAGGCCACTGTTGCTAAAGCTCTGTCTCTCTCTCTGCGTGTGTGAGAGAGAGGTGGGAGAGATAGAGCAAGTTTAGAGGCCTACATTCTTTCAGTGACTGCCTATGACGAGTGGGTACGATGGGGGTGGGGGCTGAAAAACGTAGGGGGTGCCTTGAAATGCATAATTCCTGATTTGAGGGTCAATATAGACTCGGCGAGAGAGAGAGAGAGAGAGAGAGAGAGAGAGAGAGAGAGAGAGAGAGAGAGAGAGAGAGAGAGAGAGAGAGAGAGAGAGAGAGAGACGGGAAAAGATTGGGGGTCTCTTGAGGGTGGACCTGGCTTCTGCAACCGTCAGAGTCAGACATAGTGAGGAATGTTCATCCAGACATATGGTACAATCCAGTTTTAAAATACTAAACGTATATAGCCTAACCTTCGTCCAGTGTGATTATTTACGATAATAATGCGTTACTGAAGGAGGTCTGACGGAGTGTTCAATTTAATTCGGTGAACTCTGTGGGTCTGCGCCTTTGGAGAATTGCGGATTAGGTGACACAGCGACTCTGGACACCGATCTAACACACACACACACACCAGGATGACCGTGGAACTGTGGTCTCCAGGTCCGAAACAGAACAGCGCATGAGGTACACAGACCCGAAGTGTGTGTGAGGAGTGTTTGAGTGAATGTGTGCGGCTGGATGTAGTGTTGTTTAGTCTCAGCAGATTGGCTTTAGACGGCTGTCTCCATGTCTTCACTGTTCGGGTCCAGAGTTGATGTAGAGTGCAGACCTGGGTTCAAATACTTTGAAATTAATTGAAATACCCTAAAGACATTTCGAAGTAAGTATTTGGATAATTTTTCTTTGAAAATACATGTAGGCTAGTTGAATATTGGAATGTTTTTGGAAACACTTGGAAAGTATTTTCAAATACAAATATTGTATCCTATTTAAAAATACTGTAGTTTCGGCTTTTATAGGAATTTATTTGAAAATACTTTCAAATAATGTAAAATATAAGTAGCTGATTTGGCCATATTATTTGAAAATACTCAAATACACAGAAAATAAGTATTTAAATAACAAATAGGCCTGCTTAAAAACGCATGTATTTGAGCCCAGATCTAGTACAGTGAGAGGTGCAGTCAGGGATTTTACCAACAATAAGCCAAACTGGACCTCTCTTCGGTAGTCTAGAAACACTGTTTGGATTTAGTGTCACTGGAAATGTTATTGTCAATAATTTATCGAAAACAAAACAATGTTTTACCAGTGGGCCCTGATCTTTCACAGCTTATAATAATAGCATCCTTATATAACCGTCCATCTATTAGCTTACTTATAGCATATTTAATCACTAGTAGGATATTGTTACGCGTTATTATTAAGGATAGGCTACATTATTTATAGACCTACTTAATTAAAGCTTCATTATTATGATCAGTAAACCTATTCCTATTATTGTTATCTTATTATTAATTATGACTGTTATTCGATTATTATGATGATGATGATGATGATGATGATGATGATGATTGTTATTATTATTATTGTTATTATTACATGTTGTTAAATATGCACACACTGTGACATAGCCATAATATTATTTTAAATAATAGATTTATAATAGATTAAGCCACAAAGCCTTAGCCTACTGATATTAAACTAGCCTACATGTTGCAGGTGGCTATCTAAATCAGAATAATATACATTTAATTGACTATCTAAATACACATTTAAATGACTATTAAAATATATATTTTAATTATGCTTATTTTTCTTAATTTGTTTCATTTGATTATCTAGACCATTTATGCATGAGCCTATTTCTTTAGGCCCTACATTTAAAAAAATGCACAACACAGTTTATTTTGTAATATAGTTTTAGTTTGAATTGCATTATTATTTTGTCATATTTTCTGTGAAATGAGACTGAGGTGTGTATTGAATTCAAGTCATTATTATCAGCTCTATTATCCCAGGCCTAATAGGCTAAAAATAAAGTATTAACATACTGTATATTAGGCTTATCAGATAATAGTGTGTGTGTGTGTGTGTGTGTCTATCCCGTCAGTGTGTCCCTTGGTGTCAGGTAGTGTTTGTCATGGCTAACGGTGGAGACCCGTTCGCCATCCCAGAGCGCATGGACACAGACACGGACTCACCGAAAGAGACCAAACCGGAGAATCACACTTGCTCCAGCTCTCCACTGTCACCGGAGACCACGTGCACACAGCAGGTAACTTCCCGTGTGTGTGTGTCTGTGTGTGTAAATGTTGAATTTGTCAAAACATGAAAACGATGCACTTTTATTTATTTTTAAATTGTGGGTGATCACGATTTATGCATGATTGTCTCTACTAAAGCGAAATGGAAAAATAATTGTTGAAAATAATGTAATTAGATTAATAATCTATAGTAGGCCCATAGCCTATTGAAGAGAAAAAAATGAAAATACTCTGAATAATATAGGCAACTAATTTAAACGATTATTCCCCCAATATAATAACAAAAGTCGGCGAAGTAGTGCATGTCATGTCAAAGCAGAAACAGACAGACGATTTTAGGAACTCAGGAGCTAAATATGACCTAGATTTGGTTTCTAAACAGTCGGTTGGTTACCAAAACATGCCCAGAGCAACACTGACTGACTATCTGGTTAAATCTGTGTCAAATCCCGTTAGTAAAAATATCGTGGTTCTCGTATACATTTGAAACCTTCAGTAGCCTATTTAACTGTGTAGGCCTATGCAGCATCTAATAAACAGGCTTGCTGTTATTAATATTAATATAGGACCTAACGTATTGTCATTTTAATCAAACCGTTCCAATAATACAACAGTCTCATTAAGATCAAATTAAATGTTATTGGCCAGACTGTATAGGCTTAGGTTTGTTTAAAAAACTGTTTTTACAATGTTCAATGGAATTTATTTAGGCCTATCGGTAGGATATTCATGCAAGGATGGATCGGGACATTGGTTTAAATATTTAGTATATATATCTCTTACCTCATCTGTTCTCTATTCTCAGGGGATGGAAGGAATAAAATTCTACCTGCACGAGCGCGAGCTGTGGGAGAAGTTCCACGAGGTCGGAACAGAGATGATCATCACTAAAGCGGGAAGGTAAATGCGTGCTCCATATTTTCTTGCATTAGGTAAGAATTAAAAATCGTGTCCATTATAGGCTACAATTAAGCCTATAAACTAGCAAATATTGTTTTCTCTCTTAGGCTATAGGTTTTTTGAACTTCCGTTAATTAACACTGAACATTTAGGAAAACAAATATAATATCCACTAGGCCTAGACCTGTTAAACGTCACATTTTTGTGATTAGGCATAATGTTTGTAACGTTTGTATTTATAATTAGGCATATAACAAGTAGGATATTGTCCGGGTACACATTTTCACAAAACATCATTTTCTCATTAGCCTAATAAATTATTGGCGGTGGCTGTGAATATGGAGTTTTCGCACTCGCCCCGCGAGGCATTTTTTCTTGCTGCTCACATTTCACTTCCCTTCACGTTTCTCTCTTTACTCACCCTCTTCTGAACGAACCATGATGATGTAGCCTCCCACTGGGCACAAACTGGTTGGTTGAATCAACGTAGCTAGTAACTTGTCAATATATTGTGACGTGGGATGTACGAGGAAAATACATTGGATTTGAAAAAAGTAATCAATGTAAACTGTTGTTTGGAGGGTGAAATTTCATCCACCAATTTTCAACATAGACAAACCTTGTATAAAATATGTTCAATTTGTGCATTTGAAACAACTTTAGATCTTCAACTTACAGTGAGCTCCAAAAGTATACAGTAAAATCAATGGTGTACATTTAACTCTGAAAGTGTTAAACATACACTATGTTCAGTGAACATATGAGTCACATTGAACTGGTGTTAAACTAACACTTTTGAAAGTGTTAAAGATTTAACTATGTTACAGTGTTCCCAATTCAACTCTTAAAGTGTTCAAATTAACTTGATTGTGGTGTTTGCATAGCTCTACTGTAGAGTAATATGCAGCACCTACAGCGTAAAACATAACACTTGATTTAGAGTAAACTGGACTCACTTTGCTTAGTGCTGACGCTGCTACACTTTCTCAGTGTAAGAAATTAACACCTGTAGTGTTACAGGAAATAATTTGTAGGTGTTGTTTTAACACTGTATGGTGTAACGCCTAATTTGCATATTTCCCAGGGTGCCTTTTCTTTTTTTGAGTGAATTGTAGAGTTTCCACCCATGACTGTATTTGTTAGTGACAGAGACATGGTTATTGAATTCTTTAATTTTAAAGGCCTGTGGCTTTCACCAAGTGAGTACCTAGTCGAATGCTATCATTAAAATTAAACTCTATGACAATACAATACATATATCATAAGGCCTTACTTTGATGGCCTAGTTTTACCCTTACACAGTGGTGTTAGGAAACTCCTGGTTTACAGGCCACATCAGGCCTGCAAGTCACATTATGCTGGCTTGCAAAGTGATGTGTAATTCCTATTGGAATCCAGCCAGAGTTAGGATATTCAACAGTTTGAATATTTATTCACCAGCAACCTGCATTCAGAATTACTTTCAGGGTTAGGAAATTTGATAAGAAGACTACCTAAACCATTTAAACTGGAACAACCATTTAGGTGACAGGTGCAATAAATCTTACTAATTGATTGTATTAGTTTAGAAAAATGTATGTTATTTATCTTTGTGGAGCATACGATTAATCAATCAATCAATCAAAACCAAAAGCAAAAACACAGATATTAAAAACAATCCTAAAATATCAACCGCAGTAGAGCATGCTTGGAAATATGATAATGATAAGCGTGGTTCTGGTTATTAACACCAAAGCTGGGGGTTCTTTTACACCAAAAGTATTGGGACAAATTCACTTATATCATTTAGCAGACGCTCTTATCCAGAGCGACTTACAGTTTTTTTTAAATACTGGCCCCCCGTGGGAGTCGAACCCACAACCCTGGCGTTGCAAACGCCATGCTCTAACAACTGAGCTACCTCCCTGCCGGCCATTCCCTCCCCTACCCTAGACGACGCTGGGCCAATTGTGCGCCGCCCCATTGGTCTCCCGGTTGCGGCCGGCTATGACAGAGCCTGGATTAGAACCAGGGTCTCTAGCGGCACAGCTAGCACTGCGATGCAGTGCCTTAGACCACTGCGCCACTCGGGAGTATTTATTTAATATACAGTGGGGAGAACAAGTATTTGATATACTGCCGATTTTGCAGGTTTTCCTACTTACAAAGCATGTAGAGGTCTGTAATTTTTATCATAGGTACACTTCAACTGTGAGAGACGGAATCTAAAACAAAAATCCAGAAAATCACATTGTATGATTTTTAAGTAATTAATTTGCATTTTATTGCATGACATAAGTATTTGATCACCTACCAACCAGTAAGAATTCCGGCTCTCACAGACCTGTTAGTTTTTCTTTAAGAAGCCCTCCTGTTCTCCACTCATTACCTGTATTAACTGCACCTGTTTGAACTCGTTACCTGTATAAAATACACCTGTCCACACACTCAATCAAACAGACTCCAACCTCTCCACAATGGCCAAGACCAGAGCGCTGTATAAGGATATCAGGGTTAAAATTGTAGACCTGCACAAGGCTGGGATGGGCTACAGGACAATAGGCAAGCAGCTTGGTGAGAAGGCAACAACTGTTGGCGCAATTATTAGAAAATGGAAGAAGTTCAAGATGACGGTCAATCACCCTCGGTCTGGGGCTCCATGCAAGATCTCACCTCATGGGGCATCAATGATCATGAGGAAGGTGAGTGATCAGCCCAGAACTACACGGCAGGACCTGGTCAATGACCTGAAGAGAGCTGGGACCACAGTCTCAAAGAAAACCATTAGTAACACACTACGCCGTCATGGATTAAAATCATGCAGCGCACGCAAGGTCCCCCTGCTCAAGCCAGCGCATGTCCAGGCCCGTCTGAAGTTTGCCAATGACCATCTGGATGATCCAGAGGAGGAATGGGAGAAGGTCATGTGGTCTGAGACAAAAATAGAGCTTTTTGGTCTAAACTCCACTCGCCGTGTTTGGAGGAAGAAGAAGGATGAGTACAACCCCAAGAACACCATCCCAACCGTGAAGCATGGAGGTGGAAAAATCATTCTTTGGGGATGCTTTTCTGCAAAGGGGACAGGACGACTGCACCGTATTGAGGGGAGGATGGAAGGGGCCATGTATCGTGAGATCTTGGCCAACAACCTCTCTCCCTCAGTAAGAGCATTGAAGATGGGTCGTGGCTGGGTCTTCCAGCATGACAACGACCCGAAACACACAGCCAGGGCAACTAAGGAGTGGCTCCGTAAGAAGCATCTCAAGGTCCTGGAGTGGCCTAGCCAGCCTCCAGACCTGAACCCAATAGAAAATCTTTGGAGGGAGCTGAAAGTCCGTATTGCCCAGCGACAACCCCGAAACCTGAAGGATCTGGAGAAGGTCTGTATGGAGGAGTGGGCCAAAATCCCTGCTGCAGTGTGTGCAAACCTGGTCAAGACCTACAGGAAATGTATGATCTCTGTAATTGCAAACAAAGGTTTCTGTACCAAATATTAAGTTCTGCTTTTCTGATGTATCAAATACTTATGTCATGCAATAAAATGCAAATTAATTACTTAAAAATCATACAATGTGATTTTCTGGATTTTTGTTTTAGATTCCGTCTCTCACAGTTGAAGTGTACCTATGATAAACATTACAGACCTCTACATGCTTTGTAAGTAGGAAAACCTGCAAAATCGGCAGTGTATCAAATACTTGTTCTCCCCACTGTATGTATTAAAGTAGTCAAAAGTTTAGTATTTGGTCCCATATTCCTAGCACGCAATGATTCCATCAAGCTTGTGACTCTACAAACTTGTTGGATGCATTTGCTGTTTGTTTTGGTTGTGTTTCAGATTATTTTTGTGCCCAATAGAAATTAACGGTCAATACTGTTTTGTGTCATTTTGGAGTCACTTTTATTGTAAATGAGAATATAATATGTTTCAAAACACTTCTACATTAATATGGATGCTACCAGGATGATGGATAAACCTGAATGAATCGTGAATATTGATGAGTGAGAAAGTTACAGATGCATGACTACTTTAATACACATCCATATAAGTTAATTTGTCCCAGTACTTTTTGTCCCTTTTGGAGCTCACCATCAGATAAAAACAATAGGCTGAGCAGCACCTCCTACTGGAGAGATGCTCTTTCTACAGCTATTCATTTGGTTTCTCATCCAGGGTTTTAACCAAGCCCTGCTTAGCTTTGATATTTGTCACTGACTAATACCAATGTGCTATCGTGAGAATGGTTATTGAGAGATCTCTTAATAACAAAATTCACTATAGCTATCGAAGTCATTCCAAATGGTAGGTTTAACAGAGCAAATGACATTTAACCATACTTTAGAAATCATAGATCATCAATTATACTATTTAGGCCTATATAGCATTTGCAAAGTCATCAACGGCTATGTTTCAATTCAACCCAGGGTTCACTAAAAATAGACAATACATACAGTGCCCTCAGAGTATTCATACCCCTCGACTTTTTCCACATTTTGTTGTTTTACAAAGTGGGATTAAAATGGATTTAATTGTCATTTTTTGTCAACGATCGACACAAAATACTCCGTAATTTCAAAGTGGAAGATAAAAATAAATAATAAAACACTCATGTATTTTGATTAGATAAGTATTCAACCCCCTGAGTCAATACATGTTAGAAGCACCTTTGGCAGCAATTACAGCTGGGAGTCTTTCTGGGTAAGTCTCTTAAGAGCTTTGCAAACCTGGATTGTTCAATATTTGCCCATTATTCTTTTCAAAATTCTTCAAGCTCTGTCAAGTTAGTTGTTGATCATTGCTAGACAGCCATTTTCAAGTCTTGCCATATATTTTTCAGCCAATTTAAGTCAAAACTGTAACTAGGCTACTCAGGAACATTCAATGCCGTCTTGGTAAGTAGTATATTTGACCTTGTATTTTAGGTTATTTTCCTGCTGAAAAGTAGATTTGTCTCCCAGTGTCTGTTGGAAAGCAAACTGAACCAGGCTTTCCTCTAGGACTTTGCCTGTGCTTAGCTCTATTCCTTTGATTTTTTATCCTAAAAAAACTCACTAGTCCTTGCCAATGACAAGCATACCCATAACATGATGCAGCCACCACGATGTTTGAAAATATAAAGAGTAGTACTCAGTGATGTGTTGTGTTGGATTTGCCCCAAACATAATGCTTTGTATTCAGGACAAAGAGTGTATTTATTTTCCACATTTTTTGCAGTATTACTTTAGTGCCTTATTGCAAACAGGATGCATGTTTTGTAATAGTTTTATATTCCAAAATACATTTAGGATAGTATTGTGGAGTAGCTACACTGTTGGTGATCCATCCTCAGTTTTCTCCTATCACAGCCATTTAACTCTGTAACTGGTTTAAAATCACCATTGGGCTCATTGTGAAATCCCTGAGCGGTTTCCTTCCTCTCCATCAACTGAGTTAGGAAGGACACCTGTATTTCTGTAGTAACTGGGTGTATTAATACACCATCCAAAGTGTGAAACAAATCATGTTAAACACCATTATTGCACACAGTTACACAGTATTAATTTGTAAAAATGTCTAAAAACATAATTTTACTTTGACATTATGGGGTATTGTGTGTAGATCAGTGACACAACATCTAAAGAAAGGTTAATCCATTATAAATGTAGGCTGTAACACAATAAAATGTGGAAAAAGTCAAGGGGTGTGAATACTTTCTAAAGGCACTGTATAGGCCTAGGGTTTCAAGCTTTGGTTGATTTCAAATTTAATCTTCAAGTTAATCATTGGATTCAAGTCTCCATCTTAACCAAAAATCAAGGCTAAAGAATAGGACTAAATCAAACTTTATTTAAAGTGCATTTAAAGTTTGATTAGATTAGACTGAGTCCTATTACATTTTACATTTTAGTCATTTAGCAGACGCTCTTATCCAGAGCGACTTACAGTTAGTGAATACCTTTTTTATTTTTTTATTTTAATTTTAATACTGCCCCCCCCCCGTGGGAATCGAACCCACAACCCTGACGTTGCAAACGCCATGCTCTATCAACTGAGCTACGTCCCTGCCGGCCATTCCCTCCCCTACCCTGGACGACGCTGGGCCAATTGTGCGCCGCCCATGAGTCTCCCGGTCTATTATTTAACTTAGATATTTGGTTGAGGTTGAGACGTCTATATCAATTATTCATTTCTAGACAATCTGGATATTGAATTGTGTCAACGTAACCAAATATCAACATTTGAAGGAGATGTATCTTCTGCTTGGATAGTTCCATCTGTGCCACTGACTTTGTTTAATTCCAGGTTGTCTACAAATTCATAATTGATATGTTGGATTCACTTCTGCATCTCAACCAAAAATCTGTTAAACAATCAAATTTTAAATACACTTTAAATAAAGTTTGATTTGATTTAGTACTATTATTTAACTTTGATTCTTTGTTGAGATGGAGATGTGAATCCAATTGATCAATTAATAATTTGTAGACAAACTGGAATTAAAGCCAGACTAAATCAGTGGCACAAAAGATACATCTCCTTCAAATGTTGATATTTGGTTGCGTTGACAACAAAACAATTCAATATCACTTTTGTAATACAATAAATAGCCTATTAACTTGTCGACAAGTTAACAAATGATACTAAATGTTGGATTCACATCTCCAACTAAACCTAAAATAAACTTTAAAGAATAGGATTAAGGCTGTGGCTCAGATGAAACTATCCAAGCATTCGATATCCTTTAAATGTTGATATTTGGTTGTGTTGTCAATAGCCTAAAGTTAAGGCTATTTTGGAAACTAATGTAACAGTATTTATTCAACCTTAAAATGGCCACATTTTGAGGTTAGCCTACTGTAACTATAAATGTATTTTTATGTCATCTTAGAAAGCGTGCATGTTCAAGATAGCATGCAAAGGTTGTAGGTCTGTGCAAATCTTTACAATTGCTATAATAAATCGTGCTTATGCTTAACATCCTATTGAGGCATGGAATGCAATAGTTAGAACATGTCGACCATATCCTTTGTGTACAACATGAAGTTTGTAGGCTACACCAGACAAAGTTGTTAATCGCGGATTAAGGAGGGGGAAGCGGCAGCAGAGCAGTGGGCAGCAGCTACGCAGGCACCGGAGTGGGCAGCAGTTACGTAAAAAAAATTCCTGCACATTGTCACGCCCTGGCTCTGGGGACACTGTTATGTTGAGCCAGGGTGTGTAATTCTATGTTTGTATTTCTATGTTGGCCTGAGTGACTCCCAATCAGAGGCAACGAGTGTCAGCTGGTTGTCTCTGATTGGGAGCCATATTTAAACTGTCTATCTTTCCCTTTTGTGTTTGTGGTTTCTTGTTCGGATTTGGTTTGTGTATGACCATTGACTGTCACGTCATCGTTTTGTTGTTTTGATCGTGTGATCATCAAATTAAATAAATATGTTCACATTCAACGCTGCGCCTTGGTCCTCATCTCTCACCGACGATTGTGACAGAAGAAACCACCAAAACCGGACCAAGCAGCGTGTCCAGGAGCCATCGCTAGCAGATCTCCGTGGCAACCTTGACTGGGTCAAGCCTAGTGAGGAGCAGAGAGGGTGGACTTGGGAACAGTTGAGGAAGAGCTTCGACTGGGTCAAGCCCATTGAGGAGCTGAATAGCGGGAGTTGGAGACAGAAGAGCGAGAGTTGGGCGAGAACGATAGAGGCCTGGCCCACGGGGAGGAGAGACCCCCAGAACATTTTTAGGGGGGGGCTCACGACGTCGGGGCAGCAGGAGGCCGCGATAGAGCGGTCCAGCGGGTTAGCAGAGGAGGCCGCCAGGTTACGGGGGCCACTGGTCGAAGAGGGGATGGAAGGTGGAGAGGCACGGCGAGAGGTACTGGGGTGTGTTACCAGTCCGGTCCGGCCCGTTCCAGATCCCGATGTAGGGCCAGTGGTGTGTGTCCCCAGTACGGTCCGGTCTGTTCCTGCTCCCCGCACCAAGTCTGTGGTGCGTTTCGTCAGCCCTGTCCGGCCCGTTCCTGCTCTCCGCACCAAGTCTGTGGTGCGCGTCGCCAGCCCAGTCCGGCCCATTCCTGCTCCCCGCACCAAGTCTGTGGTGCGTTTGCGCCAGCCCTGTCCGGCCCGTTCCTGCTCTCCGCACCAAGTCTGTGGTGCGCGTCGCCAGCCCAGTCCGGCCCATTCCTGCTCCCCGCACCAAGTCTGTGGTGTGTTTCGTCAGCCCGGCTCGGCCCGTTCCTGCTCCCCGCACCAAGTCTACGGTGCGTGTCGCCAGCTCGGCCCGGACTGCTCCCCGCACCAAGTCAGTGGTGCGTTTCGTCAGCCCTGTCCGGCCCGCTCCTGCTCCCCACACCAAGCCAGTGGTGTGCGTCGTCAGTCCAGCACGGCCCGTGCCTGTTCCCCACACCAAGCCAGTGGTGTGCGTCGTCGGTCCGGCACGGCCCGTGCCTGTTCCACTGGTGCCTGGTCCGGCACCGGTCAGATGCGTTACGCCGGAGCTAGAGCAATCCGCTCCATCAGTGTGCAGTCCAGCTCCGGCCAGCGGGGCCAGACCGGACCAGGGGTACTTTGGGGGGTTGGAGAGGGAGTGGGGATCAGGCCCGGCGCCGGATCCGCCGCCAAGGCGGAGTGCCCACCCGGTCCCTCCCCTGTGGTATTTAGTTGGCGCGGTCGGAGTCCGCGCCTTTAGGGGGGGGTACTGTCACGCCCTGGCTCTGGGGACACTGTTATGTTGAGCCAGGGTGTGTAATTCTATGTTTGTATTTCTATGTTGGCCAGAGTGACTCCCAATCAGAGGCAACGAGTGTCAGCTGGTTGTCTCTGATTGGGAGCCATATTTAAACTGTCTATCTTTCCCTTTTGTGTTTGTGGTTTCTTGTTCGGATTTGGTTTGTGTATGACCATTGACTGTCACGTCATCGTTTTGTTGTTTTGATCGTGTGATCATCAAATTAAATAAATATGTTCACATTCAACGCTGCGCCTTGGTCCTCATCTCTCACCGACGATCGTGACACACATGTGCAGAAATTTCAGTATCTTTAGCCACAGCAAATTGGGCCTCCAGAAAATCCGGAACCGCAGCCACTCTGTAAATTATTTTGATGTTTAGGGTTTTGATTTTGCTCACAACTGTAGCAATGGTTGCTATGCCTCAGTGATAGACTACTGATATTGCTATGATGCTGACTGCCTGTGTTGTTGCTGTCTTGCCAGGCGGATGTTCCCCTGCTACAAGGTGAAGGTGACGGGCCTCAGCCCTAAAGCCAAGTACATCCTCCTCATGGATATCGTGCCAGCGGATGACCACCGCTACAAGTTTGCGGATAATAAATGGTAAGCTAGCTACATATCAAAACTTTGTATATTTAAATAGCCTACAGTATGTGTTTTGAGCTGATAAAAATAAATAATAAAACAGTATATATTTTAACAGCATTATAGAGAGCGAAACATAACAACACAGAGCAGGGACGTGGATGTTTAGGCCTGCTAACACGCTGCCGTGATGTCACAGTCCCACTCAGTGCCCTGTGCTCTGTGGCCTAGTTTCCTGCCCCTGACCGCCGGTTCAGTCTCAGTACCATGGGTTCATGTGGCGGGCAGATTAAAGGCGAGGTTTCACTGAGGTTAGCACCAGGCTGCAGGGGAGATCTAAAGCCGCGTTCACATCGTGTCGGAAACTCAAACTCAGACATTTCTGATTTGCTTACTCATTGTAGAAAGATCTTACCCGAGTTTCCCTCTTGGGAAGTATCAGATACAACCAATACGAAGCTCTACGCAAATAACTTACGTTCCCTTTAACTAGGAGGTCCCAGGTTTCCGACATGACATGAACGCTGCATAAACTCTCTCGTGCTGCGTGAGTCTCATCCTCTCCCTGGTCACGTGATGAAGCCCGGTGGTGCCCTTAAGGACACATCATTCATCTGATACAATAGAAGGCGGGCGCTCCATTTTCAGTCATATGTTTAGACAAGGGACGATGTTAATGCCTAATGTGAACGTTGTTATGCATGGGTAGATTATTTGTTTGTAAATATCAGCGGTGGTCTGTCATTTCCCTGTCATATTTGACAGAAGTGGAATAACTTCAGTGAACATGTTTGCCAGCTCGGTCCAGTTGACAGATTCCAATTTAAGGAGTCATACACACGAAAACAACACACACACACGTCATAGGCTATTGTCTTTAAAGTGACAAGGTTGGGATCAATTCCTTTTCAATTCAGGAAGTACACTGAAATTCAATGAGGAAAATTTGGAATTGGAATTTGGTTTAGTTTCTGAATTGACTGGAATTTAAATGAAATTGACCCCAATCCTGTAAAGTGAACCAGAAAATGTTGCATGTTTGAAATATACTGAACAGAAATATAAACGCAACATGCAACAATTTCAACAATTTTACTGAGTTACAGTTCATATAAGGAAATCAGTCAATTTAAATAAATTCATTAGGCCCTAATCTATGGACTTCACATGACTGGGCAGGGGCGCAGCCATGGGTGGGTCTGGGAGGGCATAGGCCCACCCACTTGGGAGCCAGGCCCACCCACTGGGGAGCCAGGCCCAGCCAATCAGAATACGTTTTTCCCCACAAAAGGGCTTTATTACAGAGAAATACTCCTCAGTTTCATCAGCTGTCCGGGTGGCTGGTCTCAGATGATCCCGCAGGTGAAGAAGCCGGATGTGGAGGTCCTGGGGTGTCATGGTTACACGTGGTCTGCGGTTGTGAGGCCAGTTGGACGTACTGCCAAATTCTCTAAAATGACGTTGGAGGCGGCTTACGGTAGAGAAATTAACATTAAATGATCTGGCAACAGCTCTGGTGGACATTCCTGCAGTCAGCATGCCAATTGCACGCTCCCTAAAAACTTGAGACATCTGTGGCATTGTGTTGTATGACAAAACTGCACATTCTATAGTGCCATTTTATTGTCCCCAGCACAAGGTGCACCTGTGTAATGATCATGCTGTTTAATCAGCTTCTTGATATGCCACACCAGTCAGGTGGATGGATTATCTTGGCAAAGGAGAAATGCTCACTAACAGGGATGTAAACAAATTTCTGCACAAAATTTGAGAGAAACAATTTTTTTGTGCTTATGGAAAATTTCGGGGATCTTTTATTTCAGCTCATGAAACATAGGACCAACACTTTACATGTTGCATTTATATTTTTGTTCAGTATAGATCAGATTAGTTGATAGTCCTACAAAGACAATAGCTTTCGGAAATACAGTACCAGTCAAAAGTTTGGACACACCTCCTTCAAGACTGTTGGAAAAGTATTCCTCATGAAGCTGGTTGAGAGAGTGCCAAGAGTGTGCAAAGCTGTCATCAAGGCAAAGGGTGGCTACTTTGAAGAATCTCAAATATGAAATATATTTTGATTTGTTTAACACTTTTTTGGTTACTACATGATTCCATATGTGTTATTTCATAGTTTTGATGTCTTCACTATTATTCTACAATATAGAAAATAGTAAAAATAAAGAAAAACCTTTGAATGAGTAGGTGTGTCCAAACTTTTGACTGGTACTGTATGTTCCATGTGTATATTTTCACATGGTTGGGATTTACTTGTACCTCATCGCTCTGATTAACACCTGTATTGGTATTAACATATCCTGATGTAACAGACGAGGGCCAGCGGTGTCTCTTCGTTTAAAAAAAGCAGTTGAAGTGTGAGGAGGATGTTGGTCTAATAATAATAATAGATCATAATAGATATAGCCAGCAGCGCACCATGGCATGTCAGATCTGTGTGTCCCCTGTGCCAGTGTGACAGCACGAGGAACACAGTAGAGAGCATGGCCAGGTTAGACTGTGTGTGTGTGTGTGTGTGTGTGTGTGCGGGAGAGCGAGAGTGAGAAAGACACACAGTACGAGGGGCAGGAAAAAGGGCAGGGCTAACTGACTCTTACATCAGCATCCAATTGTGATTGATATTTGGTTGAGTGAATATTGTGTGTGTGTATGCGTCAGGTCTGTGATGGGGAAGGCGGAGCCGGCCATGCCAGGGAGGTTGTACGTCCATCCTGATTCTCCGGCCACCGGAAGCCACTGGACACGCCAGCTTGTCTCCTTCCAGAAACTCAAACTCACCAACAACCATCTGGACCCCTTCGGACACGTCAGTCCTCAACCTCTCTACCCTGTGTGTGTGTGTGTGTGTGTGTGTGTGAAGGGATAGTGCTGCTGTCTGCTGTGGTTCTGTTAGAACAGCGGTAACCTCAATAATGATGTTAGGTACGTTAAGGGTCATTAGCTCATCCATGCCTGGTAGGAACGTCACACCAATTAGGATTAGGCCTCTCGACGAACAAACACACACACGCGCGCACAAACACACACACACACTATTATCTGCTTTCTGCTAGGCCTATTATCTGTTAATACGTTATTATTACACACAGAGCATGGCTACCAGAGATGGAGCAAAGTCACTGACACGACAAACATACGCACAGTGCATTGGTACATAAAGACACGCATTTGGAAATAAACAACTTAGCTTCAGCATAGCATGCGTCCAGACACAATGGCAAATGTATGGATAGGTCTATTGAATATATCCTCCTACAAGTGGGATGGAGCTAGAGCATTGGTTTATGTATCTGTTTTTGTTGTATTACAGATCATATTAAACTCCATGCATAAATACCAGCCCCGCCTCCATATCGTCAAAGCAGACGAATACAACAGGTTTGGTTCCAAGAACACCGCCTTCTGCACGCACGTGTTCTCAGAGACCGCCTTCATTGCCGTGACATCATACCAGAACCACAAGGTACCGAAACACTGAACACACAAAATAATTATGATTTTTCTTTTTCAAAAAGTCAAATTTTGTATTCGGGTAGAGAGGTTGAGGACTGACGTGTCCGAAGGGGTCCAAAATATCTTATTTTATCAGATATTTCAGGATTCTTTTTTCATAGATAAAGTAAAATTGTCCAGGTCCTGTTGTGCAGGCCAGAGTTGTCTTATGGGTATATTGTTTTGTGTTAGCCATGTGAATCAGTGCATCACTGTTCTCATTTCAGCATGTCCAGTTTGATTACGTCACAGTGTTTACGCGTCACAGGGCAGCTCTGACCTGTTCCTTTCCTTTGATCATATCTGTTATGGTTCCAGCACCATAGAGAAATCGCTCTCACAGGTAACTACTAAAATAAAGGAAACACTTGAGTAAATGAGGGATACAAAGAATATTGAAAGCAGGTGCTTTCACACAGGTGTGGTTCCTGAGTTAATTAAGCAATGAACATCCCATCATGCTTAGGGTCATGTATAGAAATGCCCAGTTGCCCAATATTTTGGCTACCATGGCTAGAAGAAGAGATCTCACTGACTTTGAAAGAGGGGTCTCAAATGAGCATAGGGGGGTTTAAATGGTGTGTGTGTAGGTGTGTCAATCACCAGATTTCAACCCAATTGAACACTTATGAGAGTTTCTGGAGTGGTGCCTGAGACAGCGTTTTCCACCAACATCAACAAAACACCAAATGATAGCATTTCTCATGAAAGAATGGTGTTGCATCCCTCCAATAGCATTCCAGACACTTGTAGAATCTATGCCAAGGCGCATTGAAGCTGTTCTGGCGGCTCGTGGTGGCCCAACGCCCTATTAAAATACTTTATGTTGGTGTTTCCTTTATTTTGGCAGTTACCTGTAGTTTCTCTCACTCTCTCTCTCTCTCCTCACTCACTCACTCAAACACACACACACACACACTGAAACACAAGTTCAAATTACAGTACCAGTCAAAAGTTTGGACACAGCTACTCATTCCAGGGTTTTTCTTTATTTTTACATTGTACAATAATAGTGAAGACATCAAAACTATGAAATAACACGTATGGAATCATGTAGTAACCAAGAAAGTGTTAAACAAATCAAAATATATTTTAATTTTGAGATTCTTCAAAGTAGCCACCCTTTGCCTTGATGACAGCTTTGCACACTCTTGGCATTCTCTCAACCAGCTTCATGAGGTAGTCACCTGGAATGCATTTAAATGAACAGGTGTGCCTTCTTAAAAGTTAATTTGTGTAATTTCTATCCTTCTTAATGCGTTTGAGCCAATCAGTTGTGTTGTGACAAGGTAGGGGTGGTATACAGAAGATAGCCCTATTTGGTAAAAGACCAAGTCCATATTATGTCAAGAACAG
The DNA here is from genome assembly GCF_020615455.1 of Coregonus clupeaformis. Lineage (NCBI taxonomy): Eukaryota > Metazoa > Chordata > Actinopteri > Salmoniformes > Salmonidae > Coregonus > Coregonus clupeaformis. The sequence goes on from NC_059207.1 coordinate 30,668,438, forward strand.
TTCAAATAAGCAAAGAGAAATGACAGTCCATCATTACATTAAGACATGAAGGTCAGTCAATACGGAAAATGTCAAGAACTTTGAAAGTTTCTTCAAGTGCAGTCGCAAAAACCATCAAGCGCTATGATGAAACTGGCTCTCATGAGGACCGCCACAGGAAAGGAAGACCCAGAGTCACCTCTGCTGCAGAGGATAAGTTCATTAGAGTTACCAGACTCAGAAATTGCAGCCCAAATAAATGCTTCACAGAGTTCACGTAACAGACACATCTCAACATCAACTGTTCAGAGGAGACTGCGTGAATCAGTCCTTCATGGTCAAATTGCTGCAAAGAAACCACTACTAAAGGACACCAATAATAAGAAGAGACTTGCTTGGGCCAAGAAACACGAGCGGTGGAAATCTGTAGGTGAACGGATGATCTCCGCATGTGTGGATACCACCGTGAAGCATGGAGGAGGAGGTGTGATGGTGTGGGGGGGCTTTGCTGGTGACACTGTCAGTGATTTATTTAGAATTCAAGGCACACTTAACCAGCATGGCTACCAAAGCATTCTGCAGCAATACGCCATCCCATCTGGTTTGCGCTTAGTGGGACTATCATTTGTTTTTCAACAGGACATTGACCCAACACCCCTCCAGGCTGTGTAAGGGCTATTTGACCAAGAAGGAGAGTGATGAAGTGCTACTTTGAAGAATATAAAATATAAAATATATTTTGATTTGTTTAACACTTTTTTGGCTACTACATGATTCCATATGTATTATTTCATAGTTTTGATGTCTTCACTATTATTCTACAATGTATAAAATAGTAAAAATAAAGAAAAACCCTAGAAGGAGTAGGTGTGTCCAAACTTTTGACTGGTACTGTATGTGCAATACACAATTCTAAACTATTGAATTCAAATTGAATCCTGAACACAAATTCAAAATTGTTTAATTCAATTTATTTTTAGCATTTTTCCCCCTTTTTCAATCTTGTCTCATCGCTGCAACTCCACAACGGGTCAGGAGAGGCGAAGGTCAAGTCATGCGTCCTCCGAAACATGACCCGCCAAACCGCACTCCTTAACACCTGCACCAATGTGTTGGAGGAAACGCCGCTCAACTGACGATCGAAGTCAGCCCACCACAAGGAGTAGCTAGAGTGCGATGAGCCAAGTAAAGACCCCGCCAGCCAAACCCTCCCATAACCCGGACGACGCTGGGCCAATTGTGCGCCACTTTATGGGACTCCCTGTCACGGCCAGTTGTGACACAGCCTGGGATTGAACCCAGGTCTATAGTGACACCTCAAGCACTGACTTAGACCGCTGCGCCACTCAGGAGGCCAGTTTAATTCTATTTCTGTTGGCATTTATAGAGCTCTATAGTGAAAGCCCACGTGCACTGTGATAAACACATCACCACACCTAACAAGAAAAACACAAACCAACGGCAAGTTTCCCACCATGTCGTTGTCAATTAAAATACATATTTTTCACCCCAAATGTTCCAAGAACCACTATATTTGGCTTAAGGACTTTAAAGCTGGAATCCTTAGTGGTAAAACTGCTACGTTCATTTGGGATATTACAACAACAAAGAAGTTACTACAAACAACAAACATTGTTTAGTTTTTTCCCCTTCAAACATCATTGAATAGAACAGCAGAATATGCACTGCAATTTTTTTTTTACCACACTGCTCGACGCACCTCACCTCTGTTTTGTCCACAAAACAATAACAAAGGTGCTGGGGCGGACAGTGGCGCTGTTTTTCCTAATGCGGATTCCATCTTTAAACCTGCCGACTGTTTAGGGAAATCACACTGTGATTCTGCTGGTTCGAAATGAATACTTTCAGAACATGGTCAGTGTCTGTGGAATGTCCATGTTGTGTTCCAGAATCCCAGAATCGAGCAACTGTTCAGGTCCAGATTCAACATTTAGTTTCTCATGGATCAGTACAGTAACACACAGGACTGGGCAGGGTGTTTAGTGATCTAAGGCAGTGTGTTGTGTCCCTGTCAGATCACCCAGCTGAAGATAGAGAACAACCCGTTCGCTAAGGGCTTCAGAGGCAGTGATGACATGGAGCTGCACCGCATGGCTAAGATACAGGGGTGAGTACAGACTCCCTCCCTCTCTCTCTTTCTCTCTCCCACTCTCTCTCTCCTCGTCTCTCTCTCCCTCTCTCTCTCTCTCTCTCTCTGACTTTTGCTCCAGCCCGTCTGAAAGGGACAGTCTGTTTTGTGCATATTGTGTGAGGCAGTTTGAGGGTTAAGTCTCCTCTCAGATAGACTGTAACTTAGGAGGAGGAGGGGAGGAGAGCGGATGAGGAGAGGGGACTGGAGAGTTATTTCCTGAGTCACTGTACTGCTCTAGGTGAAGACTGAGGGATGTGAAAAGAAGAGAGGGAATGGACTGTGGTGTTAGGGAGACAGAGAGAGACGATGAGAGCAGAGAGAGAGAGATGAGGGAGAGAGGAGAGTGTATCTGAAGTGGCATGAGGCTGAGAGTTTATTTTTAGAGTAGTATATTATCTCTCAGCACAGTGTGTGTGTGTGTGTGTGCGTGCATGTGTGTGTGGGTGTGTCAGAGCAGGATGAGAGGTAGAGTGCCACAGACCACTGTCCCCTACATACCACTGAGGCCACCGAGAGGCCAGTGTACAAGAGAAAGAGAGTAGAGAAAATCTTTCTTTTACCAGAGGGGATATTTGCTGTACAGCAGGCAGTCAAAACTAGCAGAAAACATTTAGACATAAATAGAGTAGGGCCTACAGAGAACAATACAATGACATCATAACATGCAAGTGTATAATAGACAAATAATCATCAAACTGGGAGGGAGACTACAAAAAGAAAGCAATACTGAGTGTGAATTGAGGTTTTTGAATCATAAGGCATAGACACAAGTATGGAAATGTACAGTATATTGAAGAACAGGTGGAAGTAAATTTTTGTGTAATATTTTGGCAAGCAGCTTAGACAATATTTTCACATCTACATTAATTAGATTGTTTGGCCTAAAATATATTAATATATCTGCTCACTGGGCACACACTAGTTGAATCAATGTTCTTTCAACGTAATTTGTCAACGTATTGTGACGTGGAATCAATGTGGAAAATACATTGGATTTAAAAAGAATCATCAACCAGTACTGTTTTTATCTAATTTCAAACAGCATTATAAACATTGAAATTAGGGTAAAACTTCAACTTGAATACATTGACTTAACTTGACTAACAGATTCTTACATCAATCTAATTCCAACTATGTATACATTGAAATTGAGTTTAAAATTCCACATAGAAAAGTAAAAAATATTTTTCATCCTATATTCAATGAATGGTTGAAATTATGTTGCATTTTTTATTTAATTAGAAGTATTTTATTTGACCATGTTTCAATGTTGATAGTAAAATGTTATGTTTGAATCAACGTCATGCTATCAACCTAAATAAAGAGGTATATTGAAATATAATGTGAAGCCACAGTCCAACGATTTCTGCCTGAACAGTGACTTCTACTGGTATATGAGGGGTAATGCACTTCAGTGATAACAAGTCTACCATCCAGATGCCTACCTCTATGTACCCTGCTTAGCTTTGGAAACCAGCTGTGTACGTTTCAGCTGAGCTATCATGTCAACACATTTAGACATTGATCAGCTTCCATACTCATTTGCGTAGACGACCTAAATAACGTAACTCCTCTAACCCTTTTTACACAGGCTGTATGTGAAAGTACATTTGGAGTGAGGTTGAGTTTATGTAGGCTACATTGACATCTGATTTGCCCAACAAAGGACACCATAATTTCAACGTGTCGCTAGGTATTCAACAAAATGTGGAAATTTTCACGCAATTTAAACGTATACATATTTCTGATGATTATGTTGAAATTAGACTGATGTAACAACCTGTTAGTCAGGTTAAGTCAATATATTTAGGTTAAAGTTTTACCCTAATTTAAATGTTTATAATGCTGGTTGAAATTAGATGAAAACAATACTGGTTGATTACTTTTTTCAAATCCAATGTATTTTCCACATTGATTCCACGTCACAATATGTTGACAAATTACATTGAAGGTTGATTTAACCAGTGTGTGCCCAGTGGGTGGTAGTTGAGTTTTCTTAGTACTGGAGACCTGTCTCTTTACTGTGCTTGGACTAAAATATTATTTGAAATGTGTTGCAAATAATATATTGCTCCCCCTCTCTCTCTTGCTCTCTCTCTGTCTTTCAGTAAGGAGTATCCGGTTGTTCCTCGTAGCTCAGTGCGTCAGAGGGTGGGTCCTAGTGGGAGTCTGTTTGGGGGGAATGCGAGGGGGTTGGGTTTGCACCCCTATTCCTGTGAGAATGGGGTGAGCAGCACCACCCAGGACCTCCTCATCCCCCCTCCAGCCCCCTACACCCTCCCCCAACCAGACCCACACGAACACATGCACTGCAACAAGAGAAAAGGTACGCTATGCTGCATTTGTCCGATTACTGTCACTCTAGACACTGGAGCAGTTTGTATTGCCTCTTTGTCTCTGGCGTGTTTTGTTTCTATGATTGTCGTTGCTCGCGGAAGACCAGTCCCTTTTATAGTGTATTACTCAATCTTACACCTCTCTCTTTCTCTCTCTCACAGCGGATGATAGCTGTTCTACAGCAGAGAATCACCAGTACAGGAAGCCCTACATCGACAGTTCTCCCAGCAACGACGAGTCTTACTATCACCCGTCTGCTTACCCTCCTCCCCCTCTCCCTCCCACCGTCCATCCCCCTCCCCCTGGTCTCTCTGACTCCACCTACAGGTCAGAGGCGGGGCAGCGGCAGGCGTGTATGTTTGCTGGCTCAGAGTCCAGACTGGACAACCTCAGCTGTACATCATGGTCCTACAGCTGCCCTTTGACTCCTGACATGGCCCCCATGACCCCTACTGACCCCTACACAACCTTCCCCCACCAGCCCTACTCCTCCAGTCCCCAGAACGCTCAGCTGAGCCCCAGCCCACCCCTCAGAGAATACCACCGCTACCCCTCCTCCTCATCTCCTCCCCACTACCACACCCTTCACACACACGTCATGGGAGGGGTCCCAGAGTGGAGCGAGCCCACCTGATTGGACCACAGGTGTAGGGGAAAGGCTTGGGGTTCTATTTATGTGAGGTGTTGTTCTTTGATGTGTGAAGAGATTTCATTGGCCAGTTGTGTCTTTCCCTTGGATCGTCTGTGTGTTACGTTTAATTCCATCCCCCTCTGACTGGGACCGCTCTGGAAGGAACTGATGTTAGAGGAACTTGGTGGATAAGCACTCTCACTAGAGGGACAGAAAGAAAGATGATGCCATCAGCTAAAATGTTCCGAGCTTCATTCCTGAGACTGTTTTTAATACAGTATGTGACCTGTCTGTCACCCTGTCACCCTGTCCCCTGAAGAAGTGAGACTGTCTCTCTGTGGCCATGGTTCCCAGTTGGTTTGTGACCCACCGAAATCCCTGTGACCCAACAGACGAAACCATATTTCTAATCTTTGTAAGTGTCAGCTCAGCTCAGGGCTCCTGTGAGTTAATGTCGGCTGAGAGGGGCTGCGGTGGCCACAGGCAGAGCAGAAGAGAGATAAACTGTTAGTTTACACCAGGCTGCAGGGAGGAAGACCTGCACACACACACTCACAAACACAGAGATCTTGTTTAGAGGCAGCCGCCTGGCAGAAGAACTGTACACACTCCCATTGCATTTTGGCTATACGCACATCTCATCATCATGCAGCTGTCACTGCTGACCTCTCCTTTACCCCTGAACTGACCAAACAACACTCTCAGTTTCTCTGAACTGACCAATCAACACTCTCCATTTCTCTGAACTGACCAATCAATCAACACTCTCCTTTACCCCGAACTGACCAATAAACACTTGATCAACACTACATTTCTCTCTCTCTCTACCCCTCTCTCTCCGTCTGTGTTTCTAGCCCTCGCCCCTTTCAAGCCAGTAGAAGGGAGTCATATTATAGTCACAATGTAAAACATATTTTTGTTCCTACACATAGACATCATATGATTATTGTTCTTGTCTAGTTGTCGTTTTATTTTCCTTGAGAGTCAGTGGGTGCATTAGTTGGAACCAGGTGATGGCCTGGTGTTTTGCACTAACATAAGAAGAGTTCATATTGGTTCACAGAGGATCAGTACAGAAGCACTGTATGTGCAGAGCGAGAGTCATTCCTGTGTGTGTGTGTGTGTGTGCGCGCCAGCATGCGTGTGTTTGTGTGAAAGCAATGCGTTAAAAAGAGACGTCCTGTGATCATTTGAGAAGTGTTTGTACTTTATTGTATTGTTATTGTTTATAGTATTTATTGGCCTCGAGATATTGGCTGGTTTTGTTGTAAGATCGTGAAATGACACATTGTTGGTTGAATTGTTCAAGCTGTTTGTTTCTCATTGAAGTTAATTTTATTTGCTTTCCTCCATCCCATCTCCTGTCATTTCCTTTTGAATACAATATTTAACATGGTTGTAATAAATGGCTTATTACTTTTTCTGTTCTGATGTGTATATATGCACAAATGTATTTACAGAACTTAAATACATTTGAAGAGTATTTGGAATAACTCAATCTGTTGTCATGTTTATGTTCCTTCTGAAGAGACGTGCATCACATACATACACACACACACACACACACACACACACACACACACACACTAAGGCTGAGTAGGGAGTAGCTCCTACAGTGCAGGTTAAAGAACACTTCCAGTATGTGGTGAGCTGAGCTGTGTTGATAAAGGAGGTGAAGTTAAACAGAGTAGTCTAGTTCGAGTGCAGCTATGTGTGTGTGTTTTCTCTTATCTCTGACAGTTTGTTTGGCCTCTCCAGTCTCCTCCAGCTGTACCCCCTCACACAGATGACCTGCTGCCCAGAGAGGAGTGGGGTTGACTGGGCTGGAGCGGGCATCACCATGAGGAGTGTTGGTGATCCTCCATCTCACTCTCTGTCCCTCTCTCTTTCCTCTGCAGTGATTCTCGTTAAGGTGTCGTGTTTCTGCTCCTCAGTGGGGTTAAGGACTCCTCACACCTGCTCACAGCTCAGGGAAAGGATGAGACCGTTACAACACAAACAGACACTCAGACACACACAGTGTATGGTAGAGAAACATGTGCACTTGCGTGTGTGTGTGTCAGCTTGACTTTCCCCAGCTTTCTCTGCAAGACTTTGCCACAGCCAAAATGTAAACACACTCTTACTCTCTACGTCTCTCTCTCCCTCTTTCTCCCTCTCTCCCTCTTTCTCTCTCTGGGGTCGGGGTTAAGCACACAGCTCCTTTGAAGGTCCGTTCCTCCTTAACCCTTCCTCTCCTGTGTTAGAGAGTGCTGAAAGGAGGAGAGGGGGAGTGGAGAGGCCCCTGATCCATCTGTTACACAAACACAGTGGAGATGAATCACCCTATCACAAGCTCCTAGAGGAATGTTCAGTTACACTACCATAATAATACAACAGGGCTCTCCAGACAGAGATAAGAAACAACCAGATTATGAATGAGAAATGTCTCTCTGTAACTGTTGAGACTATCAAAGATTGTGTGTGTGTGCGTGTGTGCATGCTTGCGTGCATGTGTATATTGCAAAAGCTGAATGTTCAGTCTGGAGACTGAGATCAAAGAGCCTAAGTGGTGCTTATTGGTATCTCCAGCCAGGTCACCCATGATACAAGTCAGTATTCGACGTTCATCCATGTCTGAGGATGTCGGGAGATGATGTGGAAACCAGCCACTAGGGGCAACAGTGAGGACTGTTACCTTCAAGTAGATTTTGTGTTGTGGACGGGGAAGGCGGATGGGTGTAAGCATCTGCCTCTGATTCTAAAGGTTGCAAGTTTGAATCCAGCGATTTAGGAGATAATGCCTAAACTTAACCCTAACCTTTAATTCGGAGTTAATGCCTAATCTTAACCGTAAACACTTTGAAATTTGACGTTTCCAACAACTTCAACATTTTACATTTGAGAAGCATGGATTAAAGTCTAATTTTGACGTGAGACTGTGAGAGCTAGTTAGTTATCTTTCCCTGCCTCTTCCCTCTCTTCCTCGCTCCCTCTTTCTTCCCCTCTCCCCCTCTTCCCCTCCCTCTGTCCCTCTCTGTCTTCCCCTCTCCCCCTCCATTCCTCCTTCGTCCCTCTCTGTCTCCCCCTCTCCCCCTCCCTCTGTCCCTCTCTGTCTCCCCCCTCTCCCCCTCCCTCTGTCCCTCTCTGTCTTCCCCCTCTCCCCCTCCCTCTGTCCCTCTCTGTCTTCCCCTCTTCCCCTCCCTCTTTCCCTCTCTGTCTCCCCCTCTCCCCCTCCCTCTGTCCCTCTGTCTTCCCCCTCTTCCCCTCTCTCTGTCCCTCTGTCTTCCCCCTCTCCCCCTCCCTCTGTCCCTCTCTGTCTCCCCCTCTCCCCCTCCCTCTGTCCCTCTGTCTTCCCCTCTTCCCCTCTCTCTGTCCCTCTCTTTCTTCCCCTCTCCTCCTCCTTCCTTCCCTCTCTTTCTTCCCCTCTCCCTCTACCTCCTTCCTTGGTTTTGGTTTTAGACAAGTATTAGATCTAATTATAATCTGACATAAATATCTGCAGTTTTACCCATCCTCTTTAAGAACACAGGCATTTGTGCGATGTTCGGTCCTTAATGACATCATTTGGGGGAAATAAGTCATTAGAAATGGAGTGTAATTGAAAAAACTGATTATGTTCCACTTACAGCAGTAGGTCCTAGGAGTCAGTCACTTACAGAAGTAGAGTGGTCTGATGTTCGTCTAGCTCTAGCATCTAACTCAGGCTCTGTGGATCTCTCTCCTGTAAGTGTTTAAAACATAGAATTAGCATGGATCGAGCTTAGGAGAAACAGGTGCGTTACAGTAAGGCTGAAACAAAAGTAACTGCTCATAAGTAACTTGTATCTGCCAACAGTTAACTAGGCTACATTAGCTAGCTAGTAGCTATACACACATTTTTCAGTTAGTCACTACAGCTGCTGCATGCAACAATGATAGCCTACTTACAGTACCATGACCGCAGCAGTTCCACATCATTTGACCCAACATTCCAAACGATATGTATCAAATATGGTACACCCACCAGGCACGGTTGATTAGAAGGATAATGTCTGTTCTATCAATTCTAATTCTACGGTTTAAAAGCCCTGAGAGTGGTAATGTCATTAAGCTGTTCATAGTAACGAGCCCCAGACTCAGGCTAATAACCCCAAATGAGACTTTATTGCTGAAATAGTCTTGGTTGTTCTGGAGTAGATCTTAATATGGATGCAAACTGTCAGGGATAAGAGAGGGCAAAGAGCACAGGGGTGGGTGTACACACAAGCAGTTGTCATTGTGCAAGCAGGCGTGCATGTGTATTGTAGCTGTACTGAGAGATGATGCAGGTGGACTGATGCACTGTGCCCTGGCAGGGAGACAGGATTTAATTTTCATACAGCAGCTCTCATCTATTTGTGTTTCTGTGAGTAGGGTTAAAGGGATTGTAACACTAATTAGCAATTGCGCTAACGCTATTTAGCAACTTCCTTTAAACTGAACACAGATACAAAAAAATTGTATACATGAGTTCATCTGACTCTGGGAAAGTAGAAGGGGCTTCATTTCCAAAATCCCAAACTACCCGTTTAAGGATTAAGGCACACACACAAACACACAAAAACACAAAAACACAGTGGGGGTAAAATCTTGTAAATTGTGCAAAGGATAGATAAATACCGATTATCATTACGCTGAACTCATCATTAGTCCTCCCCCTCACACACACACACACACACACACACACACACACACACACACACACACACACACACACACGCTGGTGAGCGGGTCAGTGAGCTGCAGCATGAAGACAATGGGAGGGGTTGCAGGTCAAGCTAACAGCAGACAGGTCAGGGGGGTCAGACTAACCTGATTAGAGAATCTAGAAAGGCTGTTGTAATACCTCACCACTGGTCTAGTGCAGTGGTGGTCACTGGGCTGTGACGTGGTTGGAGTTGTCAACAAAGCAGCATGACAGAAATATGATGCCAAGTTTTAGAACTAACGGTAGTTTCTTTGAGAAGATATACACTGAGTATACAGAACAATAGATACACCTGCTCTTTCCATGACATAGACTGACCAGGTCAATCCAGGTGAAAGCCATGGTCCCTTATTGATGTCACCTGTTAAATCCACTTCAAGGGGAGAAGACAGGTTAAAGAATGATTTTTAAGCCTTGAGACAATTGAGAAATTGATTGTGTATGTGTGCCATTCAGAGGGTGAATGGGCAAGACAAAATATTTAAGTGCCTTTGAACAGGGTATGGTAGTGGGTGCACCAGTTTGCCAGGCGCACTGGTTTGAGTGTGTCAAGAACTGCAAAGCTGCTGGGTTTTCCACGCTCAACAGTTTCCTGTGTGTATCAAGAATGTCCACCACCGGATTCAAAACTTAGAATCTTTCAATTTAAATTATTATATACAATTCTTGCTACCAATACAATGTTATTTACATGGGGGATACAATCTTCCCAGCTCTGCAGATTTTGCTGCGAAGAGACAGAATCATTAGATCATTTGTTTTGGTACTGTCCATTTGTAGCTTGTTTTTGGACACAAGTCCAGGATTTTATTTTTATTTTTTTTATTTCTATTTCATTTTTATTTAACCAGGTAAACCAGTTGAGAACAAGGAATGGCTAAAGGATTGCAATATTTACCTGGAGCTAACCTTGCAGATAGCATTACTGGGTGATCTGAAAAGTCATAGTCAATCGATCAATAATATAATAATACTCTTAGCAAAAAAAATTATTTTCAATTTACAATCTGTAGAAACAATGAGAATAGAAAGGTTCAGAACTTTTGTAAAACATCACAGTACAGTTGAAAAATATATGGCAAATAGAAATCCTATATGGATGGTGTTAAGAGATAGATGGGTGGTTTTGAATGGAGTTGAAGGATGGGACTAATAACAACTAACAACAACTAATAACAAGATAACTAATAATGTAAGCATACTGTGTCCATAATAAGTATATAGGTTGTAGGTTGGGAGCTTTTGTGAAAGAGCACAGTTAGAAAGATATGGCATATAGAAGCAAACCGGATGGACATCATTAAAATTATCGGAGAGGTTGAGAGTAGAAGAAGTTCAGGAGAAAAAACAAACAAAATATAATTATTGTAAAATTGACTGTGTCCATAAAATGTATATAGTACGTATAAGATGGAAGTAGAGGCCTAAGCATTGTTGTTCACTAGTTTACTCCAATTAGGGAAAGGGTGGTGTGGTCCTTTTTTTAAAGGATATGTATGTGTATGTATGTATGTATGTATGCATGCATGCATGTATGTATGTGTACGTATGTATATGTATGTATGTATATGTGTGTGTGTGTATGTATGTATATGTATGTGATATATATATATATATATATATATATATATATATATATATATATATATATATATATATATATACATACAGTTGAAGTCGGAAGTTTACATACACTTAGGTTGGAGTAATTAAAACTCGTTTTTCAACCACTCCACAAATTTCTTGTTAACAAACTATCATTTTGGCAAGTCGGTTAGGACATCTACTTTGTGCATGACACAAGTAATTTTTCCAACAATTGTTTACAGACCAATTGTTTCACTTATAATTCACTGTATCACAATTCTAGTGGGTCAGATGTTTACATACACTAAGTTGACTGTGCTTTTAAACAGCTTGGAAAATTCCAGAAAATGATGTCATGGCTTTAGAAGCTTCTGATAGGCTAATTGACATCATTTGAGTCAATTGGAGGTGTACCTGTGGATGTATTTCAAGGCTTACCTTCAAACTCAGTGCCTCTTTGCTTGACATCATGGGAAAATCAAAAGAAATCAGCCAAGACCTCAGAAAAATAATTGTAAACCTCCACAAGACTGGTTCATCCTTGGAAGCAATTTCCAAACGCCTGAAGGTACCACGTTCATCTGTACAAACAATAGTACGCAAGTATAAACACCATGGGACCACGCAGCCATCATACCGCTCAGGAAGGAGACGCGTTCTGTCTCCTAGAGATGAACGTATTTTGGTGCGAAAAGTGCAAATCAATCCCAGAACAACAGCAAAGGACCTTGTGAAGATGCTGGAGGAAACAGGTACAAAAGTATCTATATCCACAGTAAAACAAGTCCTATATCGACATAACCTGAAAGGCCGCTCAGCAAAGAAGAAGCCACTGCTCCAAAACCGCCATAAAAAAGCCAGACTACGGTTTGCAACTGCACATGGGGACAAAGATCGTACTTTTTGGAGAAATGTCCTCTGGTCTGATTAAACAAAAATAGAACTGTTTGGCCATAATGACCATCGTTATGTTTGGAGGAAAAAGGTGGGGCTTGCAAGCCGAAGAACACCATCCCAACCGTGAAGCACGGGGGTGGCAGCATCATGCTGTGGGGGTGCTTTGCTGCAGGAGGGACTGGTGCACTTCACAGAATAGATGGCATCACGAGGAAGGAAAATTATGTGGATATATTGAAGCAACATCTCAAGACATCAGTCAGGAAGTTAAAGCTTGATCGCAAATGGGTCTTCCAAATGGACAATGACCCCAAGCATACTTCCAAAGTTGTGGCAAAATGGCTTAAGGACAACAAAGTCAAGGTATTGGAGTGGCCATCACAAAGCCCTGACCTCAATCCTATAGAACATTTGTGGGCAGAATTGAAAAAGCATGTGTGAGCAAGGAGGCCTACAAACCTGACTCAGTTACACCAGCTCTGTCAGGAGGAATTGGCCAAAATTCACCCAATTTATTGTGGGAAGCTTGTGGAAGGCTACCCGAAACATTTGACCCAAGTTAAACAATTTAAAGGCAATGCTACCAAATACTAATTGAGTGTATGTAAACTTCTGACCCACTGGGAATGTGATGAAATAAATAAAAGCTGAAATAAATCATTCTCTACTATTATTCTAACATTTCACATTCTTAAAATAAAGTGGTGATCCTAACTGACCTAAGACAGGGAACCTTTACTAGGATTAAATGTCAGGAATTGTGAAAAACTGAGTTTAAATGTATTTGGCTAAGGCATATGTAAACTTCCGACTTCAACTGTATATATATATATATATATATATATAAACATGGGGGATTGGAAGTGATGCAGACAATTACATAGTTACAATCTATCTGCAATATTAAGCTGATATACCCCCCCAAAAAAAAAGAATGGTCCACCACCCAAAGGACATCCAGCCAACTTGACACAACTGTGGGAAGCATTGGAGTCAACATGGGCCAGCATCCCTGTGGAGTGCTTTCCACACCTTGTATAGTCCATGCCCCGACAAATTGAGGCTGTTCTGAGGGGAAAAGGGGGTGCAACTCCTAATGTGTTCTTAATGTTTTGTACACTCAGTGTATAACGCGATCTGTGCATTTGAACAACAGCATAAATACACCTATTTCACTTTTGCATGTCAAAAACTGAATGACCACTGCTGCACATGCTGCTACTGTTTTGAACAGATTAGATTATACAGTGCCTTGTAAAAGTATTCATCCCCATTGGCATTTTTCCTATTTTGTTGCATTACAACCTGTAATTTAAATTGATTTTTATTTGGATTTCATGTAATGGACATACACAAAATAGTCCAAATTGGTGAAGTGAAATGCAAAAAATAACTTACAAAAAATGCAAGAAAATAAATAATGGAAAAATGGTGCGTGCATATGTATTCACCCCCCTTTGCTATGAAGCCCCTAAATAAGATCTGGTGCAACCATTTACCTTCAGAAGTCACATAATTAGTTAAATAAAGTCCACCTGTGTGCAATCTAAGTGTCACATGATCTCAGTATATATACACCTGCTCTGAAAGGCCCCAGAGTCTGCAACACCCCTAAGCAAGGGGCACCACCAAGCAAGCGGCACCATGAAGACCAAGGAGCTCTCCAAACAGGTCAGGGACAAAGTTGTGGAGAAGTACAGATCAGGGTTGGGTTATAAAATAATATCTGAAACTTTGAACATCCCACGGAGCACCATAAAATCCATTCTTAAAAAATTGAAAGAATATGGCACAACAACAAACCTGCCAAGAGAGTGCCGCCCACCAAAACTCACGGACCAGGCAAAGAGGGCATTAATCAGAGAGGCAACAAAGAGACCAAAGATAACCCTGAAGGAGCTGCAAAGCTCCACAGCGGAGATTGGAGTATCTGTCCATAGGACCACTTTAAGCTGTACACTCCACAGAGGTTGGCTTTTTCGGAAGAGTGGCCAGAAAAAAGGCATTGCTTAAAGAAAAAAATAACAACACGTTTGGTGTTCGCCAAAAGGCATGTGGGAGACTCCCCAAACATATGGAAGAAGGTACTCTGGTCAGATTAGACTAAAATTGAGCTTTTTGACTATCAAGGAAAACGCTATGTCTGGCGCAAACCCAACACCTCTCATCACCCCGAGAACACCATCCCCACAGTGAAGCATGGTGTTGGCAGCATCATGCTGTGGGGATGTTTTTCATTGGCAGGGACTGGGAAACTGGTCAGAATTGAAGGAATGATGGATGGCGCTAAATACAGGGAAATTCTTGAGGGAAACTGTTTCAGTCTTCCAGAGATTTGAGACTAGGACGGAGGTTCACCTTCCAGCAGGACAATGACCCTAAGCATACTGCTAAAGCAACACTCAAGTGGTTTAAGGGGAAACATTTAAATGTCTTGGAATGGCCTAGCCAAAGCCCAGACCTCAATCCAATTGAGAATCTGTGGGGTTACTTAAAGATTGCTGTACACCAGCAGAACCCATCCAACTTGAAGAAGCTGGAGCAGTTTTGCCTTGAAGAATGGGAAAAAATTCCAGTGGCTAGATGTGCCAAGCTTATAGAGACATACCCCAAGAGACTTGCAGCTGTAATTGCCGCAAAATGTGGCTCTACAAAGTATTGACTTTGGGGGGGGGGTGAATAGTTATGCACGCTCAAGTTTTCAGTTTTTTTGTCTTATTTCTTGTTTGTTTCACAAGAAAAAATATTTTGCATCTTCAAAGTGGTAGGCATGTTGTGTAAATCAAATGATACAAACCCCCCAAAAATCTATTTTAATTCCAGGTTGTAAGGCAACAAAATAGGAAAAATGCCAAGGGGGTGAATACTTTCGCAAGCCACTGTACTATTTAGAATAAGCAGCCAGCTCATGACCGAACGAATGCACCAAGGAGAACGCAACAAGCATGCAGATGCAATACGTGAAAACACATTATCTAACTGGGGATAGCTAGCTAACATAATGTCACAAAGCATGATGGGCCTCCTGTAGCTCAGTTGGTAGAGCATGGCGCTTGCAATGCCAGGGTTGTGGGTTCGATTCCCACGGGGGCCAGTATGGAAAATGTATGCACTCACTAACTGTAAGTCGCTCTGGATAAGAGCATCTGCTAAAATGACTAAAATGTAAATGATGACCTAGTGTGACAGGTTAAAGGACATATTCATAGCCTGTTATACACTAAAAAGTATTAGTAAGTTCATGGTATGTAAGGATCTTAAAATATCTAAGGTTAAAAAGATCATGCATCCAGTACTAGTTCATAGAGATTGATAAAATTCATAAATGTGTTAAAATCCGTCAAGTGTAAAAGGGTAAATATTGTAAGAGGAATGTGTAAACGTTATATTGACTACTTTATTTTGTGGTGCCTAATTTAAGGGTAAAAGTGTTAATCTGTGATCTACTAAATGCTCTTAATCTATGAGCCTGAGATCGATTGCTCTGGTCTCCACCCAACTTCCTGGGGAAATCGCGGTCTTTTTCCTCATTATACTAAAGTTTTCAGTGAGGAAACAACTGCATCACTCTCGTGATTATTTCTCCCCTTTTTTCAGGTACGTTATTGATATAAAACGAGTTAATTTGAATGTAATAACTTGCTAACATGTCAAGAGAGTTTAAGGTATGTGTTAGTAACATCTTGAGTAAGTTAGAGTTAAGTTGAAGAGAGTATTTAGGTGCGTGTGTGAGTGAAATCTGCTTGGTTGCAGCGAAGATTAGCTTCGTACTGAGAGTAGCTGCCATTTTATGCTAATTGTGAATGAACATGTGCGCTGTTAATAATATATTTGGGGTTATTTGTATAATGTGTTTCGAATACTTTGTTGACATGGTTGATAAATGTAGTTATGGGTTACTGAGCTAAAGCTACTTTGTGTTTGACAGTTATATTGAAACATTTGTATATGTTTTAGTGAATTACAGTTTATGCTATTGTGATTTGAATAAGCTTTGTACCCTACAAAACTCTGGTTCCTGTAGATCTGTTGTTCTGTAAAATGTGGTATTTTTGTAAAAGGATTATACTAAAGTTTTCAGTGAGGAACAACAGTGTCTGTAGATCACACCAGTGTTCAAACCCCATGTACTGCTACTGAACAGTGGGATCCACCAGTAGGTTTAAGTCACCTAACCGAAGAACAGAGAGAGGTTGTTAGGAAAATGCTTAGAGAAGAGTGTCACTCCTTCTCCAGATCAGACAATGACATTGGCTGCATTGAACGATTGAAAATGACTATTTCTCTAATGGACTCTGAACCAGTCAAGCGCACATACATGTCAGTGCCCAGGCCACTGTATCAGGAGATGAAGGGTTACCTTCATGACCTCATAGCCCAGGGTTGGGTTAGGAAGTCAAACTCTTCATATTCTTCACCTGTCGTGTGTGTTAGGAAGAAGGACGGGACCCTCCGGTTGTGTATAGATTACAGAGACCTGAACAGAAAGACACATCCCGACCGCCAGCCCATCCCTCGGGTCCAGGACATCATGGACAGTTTAGGTGGTAATTCCTGGTTCTCCCTTTTAGATCAGGGAAAAGCATATCACCAAGGGTTCATCTCTGAAGAAAGCAGATCACTGACAGCATTTGTGACCCCATGGGGACTCTATGAGTGGATACGTATGCCATTCGGCCTCATGAACGCTCCTGCAGCTTTTCAGCGTTGTATGGAGGAATGTTTGGAAGGGCTCCGGGACAACATCTGCATTCCTTATCTGGACGACACGCTAGTTTTCAGTAAAACTTTCGACAGCCATGTGAATGATGTGCAAAAGGTTTTGCAGCGTCTCAGAGAGTATGGCATCAAACTCAAGCCAAGTAAGTGTGATCTCTTTAAACCCCAGGTCCGTTATTTGGGCAGAATAGTGTCTGCAGACGGCAGCAAAGTTGACCCAGCCGATTTTGAAGCAGTAAGAGCATTGAAAGAGATCAGACCACAGACTGTGGGCCAGCTCAGAAAAATGCTTGGTTTACTCACTTACTACAGACAGTACATCAAAGACTTTTCTAGGAGGGCCAGCTGTCTGTATGACCTCCTGAAAGCAGATTCAGAGAAATTACCTGACCACCCACGGAAAGCAAAAACAAAGAAAGTAAGTCATGTGGTGCCCTCAAACAAGCCAATCCTGTGGACTGACCAGCATCAACAGGCACTTGAACAGCTGATTGAGTGTCTGCTTCACCCACCAGTCTTAGGTTTCCCTGACTTCACTCAGCCATTTGTTGTACACACTGATGCGTCACACCAAGGCTTGGGAGCAGTTCTTTATCAAGAGCAAGATGGGAAGCTTAGGGTCATTGCTTATGGCTCTCAAACCTTAACAGCAGCTGAGAAGAACTATCACTACCACTCTGGCAAGCTAGAATTTCTAGCTCTAAAATGGGCAATCACTGATAAGTTCCATGATTATTTGTACTATGCTCCGACCTTCACTGTATACAGTGATAACAACCCGCTCAGCTACATTCTGTCTACTGCAAACTGAACGCAAACCACTTCCAGGTGGGTTGCAGAATTGGCTGATTTCCACTTTACAATAAAGTACAGGCCAGGCAGAGAGAACGGTGATGCAGATGCTTTGTCGAGGATGCCACTGGATGTAGAGTCACTGATGAGAGAATGTTCTGAGGAGCTTCCATCAGACACCATTGCCGCCACGATACAAGCAGTAGAGGTACAGAAAGAGCCTTTTGTGCCTTGGTCAATTTCAGCTGCATCTATGTCAGTATCAGCTGAAGGTGAGACAACTACAGCAACAATCAGCTCGATCCCAAAAGAGGGGATAAGAGAGGCACAAGAGTCTGATCCGGTCATCCGTCCTGTGCTCGATTTCAAGCTGTCTGGTTCCAAACCGCCAGTTAAAGAGCAAAAGGAATTCAGTCCAAAGACAAAATGCCTATTCAGAGAATGGGACAAATTGACAATCGACAATGATGGTATTCTTTACAGAATCACTACAGCCCGCAAGCAGTTAGTTCTACCAGAGCAGTACAAAGGTAAAGTGATGGAAGAGTTGCACAATAACATGGGACACCAAGGTACTGACCGCACTGTATCACTAGTACGTGACCGCTTCTTCTGGCCTTATATGCAATCTGACATCGAGCACTATGTGACTAAAACTTGTAGCTGTGTCAAGCAGAAAAAAGCCAGGCCATGAAACAAGAGCTCCTCTGACAAACATTGTGACAACACAGCCATTTGAACTGGTATGTATAGATTTCCTCCATCTCGACAGATGCAAAGGGGGATATGAGTACATCCTCGTGATTGTTGATCATTTTACACGTTTCACTCAAGCCTACGCCACCACATCAAAGTCAGGAAAAACTGCTGCAAATCTCATCTTCAATGACTTTTCCCTGAAGTTTGGGTTCCCCTCCCGCATCCACCATGACCAAGGGGGAGAATTCGAAAATCAGTTGTTCCATCAGTAAAGAAACTCAGTGGCATGGTGGGGTCCAGAACAACACCCTACCACCCGATGGGGAACGGTCAAGTGGAACGAATGAACAGAACATTGTTGCAAATGCTAAAGACACTAACTGAGACACAAAAGTCAAACTGGAAGGAGTCTCTAAACAAACTGGTTTATGCCTATAACTGCACCCGTTGCGAAGTGACTGGCTATTCACCATTTTATCTTCTGTTTGGGAGATCACCCAGGCTTCCAGTTGATATGTTCTTTGGATTGTGCACAGAGGCAGGTTCCAGTAACCAGCGAGACTACGTGGAGAACTGGAAACGAGGAATGGAAGAAGCATACGCCATTGCAAATGAAAATGCTCAGAAAGCTGCTGAAAGAAGTAAGAAGTACTATGACACTAAAGTTAGGAGTTCAGTGCTACAGCCTGGCGAGCGAAGTTCTGATTAAAAACCTGACACCAAGAGGAGGACCAGGCAAACTCCGTAACTATTGGGAAGATCAAATTCACACAGTAGTGAGACAAATGGGTTCAGACCTGCCGATTTATGAGTTGAGACCAGAAAAGGGTAGGGGACGCTCCAGGGTCCTGCACAGAAACCTGCTCATGTCCTGTGACTACTTACCTTTTGAGAGACAACCAGAAATGACTAAAGATGACAAAAGTAAGAAAAAGAGACATCAGCCTGGATCACAGCCTCTAGATTCTGATGAAGACAGCGGGGATGAATATGACCTTCATCATGAGCCGCTACAGGTCCCCACATCTCCTACAGTACCTGAGAGGTATGCTGAACCAGCGAGAGAGTCGGAAAACAGGCCCCCACCAGTGAAACAAACAGTTGCGATGCCAGTTCCTGATATGCTACCAGCACAGCCGCTTGTTGAAAATCAGCTGGAGGAGAAAACAACAGTTAAAGAACTGCCTGCTGAGGAGATGAACTTGCCTGCTGAAAATGTGCCTGATGATCGTCCACTAAGTGCCTTTCCTTCATTAACTGCTGCTGCTGAACCTGAGGAACCAGCTTACCAGCTGCCACAAAGAGAGAGACACCCTCCTAGACGTACCACCTATGATCAGCTTGGTATCCCTTCCTGCTACAGTATCCAGCCACAGCCACAGTTGTTCCCTGTCTACCCTGCACCAGGACTGGTTCCATGGCTGCCATCACTACAGCGATATTACCTTCAGCCACCCTACATGTATGGACTTCAGCAAACTTGAGGCCACAGACAGAGTTGACATGTTTGACCATGGACTACTGACTGATTTCACAGACTTTCACGAGACAATTAGCAGACTATGCATATAGATCATTAAAACTGATGGACTGTTGACAATAGTATGAGAAAAGACTGCTTATGGACTGTTTATACAGCTGGTCAACAGATATGGACTGTGAATATAACTTCTTGGTTCTATTTGAACTGTGAACTTTGACCTCTGCTCAAGGACTATCTTACAGAAGAGGATTTTCTACGTCCAGTGCTTATAGACTGTTTAAGAAGACAATGTTGGTAATGTTGGGACAACATTTATTTTGTCGGGGAGAGTGTGACAGGTTAAAGGACATATTCATAGCCTGTTATACACTAAAAAAGTATTAGTAAGTTCATGGTATGTAAGGATCTTAAAATATCTAAGGTTAAAAAGATCATGCATCCAGTACTAGTTCATAGAGATTGATAAAATTCATAAATGTGTTAAAATCCGTCAAGTGTAAAAGGGTAAATATTGTAAGAGGAATGTGTAAACGTTATATTGACTACTTTATTTTGTGGTGCCTAATTTAAGGGTAAAAGTGTTAATCTGTGATCTACTAAATGCTCTTAATCTATGAGCCTGAGATCGATTGCTCTGGTCTCCACCCAACTTCCTGGGGAAATCGCGGTCTTTTTCCTCATTATACTAAAGTTTTCAGTGAGGAAACAACTGCATCACTCTCGTGATTATTTCTCCCCTTTTTCAGGTACGTTATTGATATAAAACGAGTTAATTTGAATGTAATAACTTGCTAACATGTCAAGAGAGTTTAAGGTATGTGTTAGTAACATCTTGAGTAAGTTAGAGTTAAGTTGAAGAGAGTATTTAGGTGCGTGTGTGAGTGAAATCTGCTTGGTTGCAGCGAAGATTAGCTTCGTACTGAGAGTAGCTGCCATTTTATGCTAATTGTGAATGAACATGTGCGCTGTTAATAATATATTTGGGGTTATTTGTATAATGTGTTTCGAATACTTTGTTGACATGGTTGATAAATGTAGTTATGGGTTACTGAGCTAAAGCTACTTTGTGTTTGACAGTTATATTGAAACATTTGTATATGTTTTAGTGAATTACAGTTTATGCTATTGTGATTTGAATAAGCTTTGTACCCTACAAAACTCTGGTTCCTGTAGATCTGTTGTTCTGTAAAATGTGGTATTTTTGTAAAAGGATTATACTAAAGTTTTCAGTGAGGAAACAACTGCATCACTCTCGTGATTATTTCTCCCCTTTTTCAGGGGCGTAACACTAGCCAGTTAACTTTCATTCTGAAATAACTTCATATTTCAGAGTTAGTCAGATATTAGTGTAGAAAGACTTGAAATTGGCATGGCCGCTAACTAGCTAGCATGCTACCAGCTAGCTATAGCTAGATAGCTGCTTATCAAAGGTAGATAACTGGTAATATGACCCAAAAGAATCAACCGAACTATTTCTCAATGTTTCTCAAAATTACTGTAGCTTTGTGATACACCCGGTCTTATGCTGTTTTAGTCCACACATGTCGCCCTGTCACCTACAGTAGAACCTGATGAACAACATTGGGGGAAACAATAAAATTGTCCAGCCACCGTCATGCTTTTTTGTCCTACCAGATCCGCAATGAGAAGGTTCCAGCTATTGTATCCCTCTGTCCTTCGACTCTTGTTAGATGTAGATGTCTGGTTTATCAAGACCCAGGCTCCCATGACTGTTATGATTATTGATTTACAAGTTAATTACAATTTGCTTTTTGCTTTATCGCAATCTGTACCTGATAGCGCAGATCTAGTTTCACGTGCGGAAGTAAGCTGTCTGGCGCGAGAGACTCATTGGGAAGGAGACTAGAGCAGACCCAGAAGTTTTGACTGAATGCACATTTGAGCGTCCCAGGACGGTCCATTTACTTTGTGCTGTTATAATTTATGCTATGAAATCCTGCGATTTCATTGGGGTAGTTCCCCCTCATAGAAAATAGCTGGCAAAACAATCCAAGTAATGTTCTCACGGCCTATGCGCCCCTGGAGGCGGAGCTGTTGCTGGCAGTCACTGAGGAGCAGAATAGTAAGTAACTGAACAGCTTGTTTTGAACAATATACACTGCTCAAAAAAATAAAGGGAACACTTAAACAACACTGTAATGTAACTCCAAGTCAATCACACTTCTGTGAAATCAAACTGTCCACTTAGGAAGCAACACTGATTGACAATAAATGTCACATGCTGTTGTGCAAATGGAATAGACAACAGCAACAGGTGGAAATTATAGGCAATTAGCAAGACACCCCCAATAAAGGACTGGTTTTGCAGGTGGTGACCACAGACCACTTCTCAGTTCCTATGCTTCCTGGCTGATGTTTTGGTCACTTTTGAATGCTGGCGGTGCTTTCACTCTAGTGGTAGCATGAGACGGAGTCTACAACCCACACAAGTGGCTCAGGTAGTGCAGCTCATCCAGGATGGCACATCAATGCGAGCTGTGGCAAGAAGGTTTGCTGTGTCTGTCAGCGTAGTGTCCAGAGCATGGAGGCGCTACCAGGAGACAGGCCAGTACATCAGGAGACGTGGAGGAGGCCGTAGGAGGGCAACAACCCAGCAGCAGGACTGCTACCTCCGCCTTTGTGCAAGGAGGAGCAGGAGGAGCACTGCCAGAGCCCTGCAAAATGACCTCCAGCAGGCCACAAATTTGCATGTGTCTGCTCAAACGGTCAGAAACAGACTCCATGAGGGTGGTATGACGGCCCAATGTCCACAGGTGGGGGTTGTGCTTACAGCCCAACACCGTGCAGGACGTTTGGCATTTGCCAGAGAACACCAAGATTGGCAAATTCGCCACTGGCGCCCTGTGCTCTTCACAGATGAAAGCAGGTTCACACTGAGCACATGTGTCTGGAGTCTGGAGACGCCGTGGAGAACGTTCTGCTGCCTGCAACATCCTCCAGCATGACCGGTTTGGCGGTGGGTCAGTCATGGTGTGGGGTGGCATTTCTTTGGGGGGCCGCACAGCCCTCCATGTGCTCGCCAGAGGTAGCCTGACTGCCATTAGGTACCGAGATGAGATCCTCAGACCCCTTGTGAGACCATATGCTGGTGCGGTTGGCCCTGGGTTCCTCCTAATGCAAGACAATGCTAGACCTCATGTGGCTGGAGTGTGTCAGCAGTTCCTGCAAGAGGAAGGCATTGATGCAATGGACTGGCCCGCCTGTTCCCAGACCTGAATCCAATTGAGCACATCTGGGACATCATGTCTCGCTCCATCCACGTTGCACCACAGACTGTCCAGGAGTTGGCGGATGCTTTAGTCCAGGTCTGGGAGGAGATCCCTCAGGAGACCATCCGCCACCTCATCAGGAGCATGCCCAGGCGTTGCAGGGAGGTCATACAGGCACGTGGAGGCCACACACACTACTGAGCCTCATTTTGACTTGTTTTAAGGACATTACATCAAAGTTGGATCAGCCTGTAGTGTGGTTTTCCACTTTAATTTTGAGGGTGACTCTATCGTATATGAAGATTATGTCTTTGTTAAATGTTTTTCATGAAGAAATGGAATGTTGTTTATGTTAGTATCAAAAGGGAATGTTTTAGTGTAACGCCACATACAACAGACAGGAAGTGTGTTGTAGACAGGGGAGACTGGTGATTGGCCAGAAGAGGGAGCATCTTTTTGCATTGTTTATAAATAGGGGCTAGACTACAGAAAGGGCAGAACGGCCATGACAATCTGAGACGCCGTTCTCCGGACACCGCGGGTCTGTAACTTATGCTGTAACCTTGTGATATTAATAAAAGCCTCTAAATCATTGTGCAGCATAAGCGGACTCTTTGTTGACAGCAATAATTGCCACCATTCACCCGATACGACAACTCCAAATCCAGACCTCCATGGGTTGATAAATTTGATTTCCATTGATAATTTTTTGTGTGATTTTGTTGTCAGCACATTCAACTATGTAAAGAAAAAAGTATTTAATAAGATTATTTCATTCATTCAGATCTAGGATGTGTTATTTTAGTGTTCCCTTAATTTTTTGGAGCAGTGTAGTTTTGAAACAGGAAAATGTACACATTTAGTGCACTTTTATGAGCATTTGAAACATAATCCATATTTTTTTACCAATCACAAGTGGGGCCGCCACTGGTCTAGTGCTGTATATAGCCCATACAGTCTGCAGTATAGATCCCTGTATGCGTTAAACAACCCTAATCCTGCAGGTTTAGAGTGTCAGAGGCTGTTCAGGTGGAGGACAGAGATCCATCCTAACTTCCCATCTGTTTGCAGCATGGAGCTCTGTGAGGAGGCCCAGTGACCAGCCTGCATGTCTCCAGTATGGCGCTCCATGAGGAGGCCCAGTGACCAGCCTGCATGTCTCCAGTACGGCGCTCGATGAGGAGGCCCAGTGACCAGCCTGCATGTCTCCAGTGAGGCGCTCCATGAGGAGGCCCAGTGACCAGCCTGCATGTCTCCAGTGCGGCGCTCCATGAGGAGGCCCAGTGACCAGCCTGCATGTCTCCAGTACGGCGCTCGATGAGGAGGCCCAGTGACCAGCCTGCATGTCTCCAGTGAGGCGCTCCATGAGGAGGCCCAGTGACCAGCCTGCATGTCTCCAGTGCGGCGCTCCATGAGGAGGCCCAGTGACCAGCCTGCATGTCTCCAGTACGGCGCTCCATGAGGAGGCCCAGTGACCAGCCTGCATGTCTCCAGTGAGGCGCTCCATGAGGAGGCACAGTGACCAGCCTGCATGTCTCCAGTGAGGCGATCCATGAGGAGTCCCAGTACCCAGCCTGCATGTCTCCAGTGCGGCGCTCCATGAGGAGGCCCAGTGACCAGCCTGCATGTCTCCAGTGCGGCGCTCCATGAGGAGGCCCAGTGACCAGCCTGTATGTCTCCAGTGCGGCGCTCCATGAGGAGGCCCAGTGACCAGCCTGCATGTCTCCAGTGCGGCGCTCTATAAGGAGGCCCAGTGACCAGCCTGCATGTCTCCAGTGAGGCACAAAAAGACAAACCACCTCTAATAGAGTCATGCTCTGTTCACCAGCCCAGAAACTCAAACAAATTACTACTAGACCCAAATAACCTCCGCTCTCATACACACAGGAATAGAGGCACAGACAGGCAGACAGACAGACAGACAGACACACACACACACACACACACACACACACACAGAGGCACACACACAGAGGCACACACACAGAGGCACACACATATGAAAGCGAGGAAAGGGGAGTAGAGACGCACCCCCCAGTGAGTAGTTGGAGGGTTGGGGGTCGACGTGGAGCCAGTGTCCAGTCTCATTACAGACAGGGGAGTTGAGAGGCACGCTAATCCACCCATCCCCCTCCACCCATAAACACACACACGTGCGCTCACACACACACGCACACATACACATACACACACACACAACCCTCTTTCACCACCTAGAAAATCAGCGAGTGTGACTTCAAATAATTGTATTTAATTATATAATTTATTATATTATAACGTCTCATGTCAATCAACAAAAAGTTTAAAAGCAACTTCAGATGAGACTACAACGTCCAGGCCTCAGGCCCTACTTCAGCAGCCAGGCAGCACATGCAGCCAGAAGGCTCCTCCCCCAGTGTTCCCCCAGTGTTCCCTGGAGGTTTGTTGTTACCCGTGTTCCATGATGTTGGCAAACAGCCCAACAAGACCCCTGCAGAGACACTAACACACAACAAAAACATCAATAAACAAACAAATGCATACACACACTCCTACACACATCCATACACACATCCCCCAATGCACACACACACCCTCCCTTTTACCATCCCATTGTTGGCCATGTTTTCCCCTACTCCCCCCTCCCCAAACACACACACACACACATACTCTCCATGCATCCCTCAAATATGGTCTCTCATCACTAATCGATGAGCCCAAAGACCATCATTACCATAAACACAGACTTCCTCTCAGGGACATACATGCTTTGTTTGGGCTGTCCTGTTGACCTTTAATAATGGATGTCCAAATGTTTATCGCCGCTCAGTGGGGGAGACAGAGAGAGTGAGGGAGAGAGAGAGAAGGAGAGAGAGAGGGAGAAAGGGAAGCGTCTTTTAGGAAGTTCCACTTTGGTTTTTTAACATTTGTTTTCTTCACGTTTTGTTAGTTACTGCAGATTTAGGCTTTGTGTTCGTGCATCCATCAAAGTAGCTGGAGTTGAGATGTGTGATGAGGTGGAGAGGGACAAGCTTTGATTGGGGAAAAGGGAAGGAAGGATCTATATTGTGACTCGCAAACCTGCTGTAAAATGATTAAGAGTTCTGGCCAAATTAGGAGAGGACGTGAAGTCATTATTATTTATTGTTTGCCATTATAGTTAAGATCCAATGGTGGTTATTGACAAGAGTGGAGATGGGCTCTATCCGAGGGATCAGGACGGGGGAGCTGGGAGGGCATCAGACACTTCCCTGAAGTGTATGTGGTGCCTCCACTCATCTCACTTTGGTCTCTCGGTTGACCCACTCTCCCCAAGTAGAGCCCCACCAGCCACCATACTTTTATTTAATTCACAAGGTATTACAAACTGACCACAGTATTTAGGTGGCAGTCTTTCTCCAATGTATTTGCAATGAAATAATCCACATAATTTGGTACATTAGGGGAGGAGTAGGAGCTTAAAAGCCCTAAAAAGGCATAGCACCCTAAAGTACAAAGAAGTACTTGCTTTATGTTTTTTGTGTGTTCTCTGTTAAATGTTTGGTTAGCCTACATGTTCACACATTTTATATATGTAATGTATACAATAACTATGTATTCATACTTCGACTCTTCCGTATCCATGGGATGTCCACCACCCTCATATGGCATGTCTGATAAAATGTTTAATCTGGTTCTTCAATGACAGATGGAACAGACAAGGTTTGATGTTATACTTTGATTCTATACAAGTAAAGGCCAACAAAATCCAACTTATTATATGGAATGTGCACAGGCTTCATGATGCCAAAAAAAAGCCTACGGTACTTGAACATTTAAAGAGATTGTCAGCAGATGTGGTTTTCCTGCTTCAAAAAAATTGAAATTTGAAATGTAAAGAGGAGCTGGGTTGGAGAAGCCTATGCAGCCACCTACTGTAGTAACAAAAGAGGTGTAGGCATCCTGATAAATAAGAATACACCCTTTTCCCTTATATCCCAGCACACGGACCAAGGACATTTTCTAATTTTGAATTGTACCTTACAAGGGGAAAAAATAGACATTGATTTAAGGGGCAAACCTGGTGTTTTTAGATATAATTTAAGCTATATTAGATCTAACCCAGACAGGAACTATTATTTTAGCAGGTGACCTAAATCAAGCATTCAGCAGCTGTCACGCCCTGGCCTTGAGAGATCGGTTTTCTTTAGTTGGTTTGGTCAGGGTGTGTATTTCCATGTGTACATTCTATGTTTGTAGATCTATGTTGGCCGGGTGTGGTTCCCAATCAGAGGCAGCTGTCGATCGTTGTCTCTTATTGGGGATCATACTTACGTAGCCATTTTGCCTACCTATGTTGTGGGATCTTGACTCTTGTTTGGCTTGTTTGTGTGTAGCCATTGTGAGCTTCACGTTACATTGCTTTTGTTGTTTTGTTGTGTGTTTACTTAGTTAATAAACATAGGTGCAGCATTCCACGCTGCACCTTGGTCCAATCCTGTACTCAACGAGCGTGACAGAAGATCCCACCACCAACGGACCAAGCAGCGTGCCCAGGAGGAGCAAACACCCTGGACACAGCGGGAAGCAACATTGGTAGATGCCCTCCTCGGTTGGGGGAAAATTAGAGAGGAGGAATCCGTCCGTTACGGTAAGGTAATGGAGGAGGGCTGGAGTCCGGATCGACGGCAATTCCAAAATGCGAAACGACGAAGGAGACCCGAGAGGCAACCACAAGAAAATGTTTTGGGGGGTCACACGGGGTGGTCGACGAAGCAGCAGGAGGCCGTGAAAGGGCTAACTGTGGGGGAGGAGGCCGCTATTGTAGAGGTCCTCCAAGACCTGCGGATCAGCAGTATGAGAGAGGAGGCCACCACATTACGGGAGCTGTTAGAGAAGAGGGAGCAGGAGCTCTCACTTCAGAAGGAGGCGCTGCAGGAGGCCCAAAGGGAGAAGGAATTAGTGGATGCACGGAGAGAGGAGCTGGCCAGGCAACAGGAGGAACTGAGAGAGGAGTTAACCCTCCAGCAGCAGAGAGCTCGGGCCTTAGAGCAGAGGTTTAGCAGAGCCAACTCCCCGTACTCGCTGTAAGGAGCATGTGTTCATTGAGGAACCAAGTTATGCGGAGATCCGCACTGTGTCGCCAGTGCGCCTTCACAGCCCAGTGTGTCATGTGCCAGCGCCCCGCACGTGTCGTGCGAAAGTGGGCATCCAGCCAGGATGGGTTGTGCCAGCTTTACACTCCAGACCTCCAGTGCGCCTCCACGGTACAGTATATCCTGCTCCGGTCCTACGCACTGGGTTACCAGTGCGCCTCCCCAGACCGGTATGCCCCGTACCTGCTCCTCGCACCAAACCAGTGGTGCGTGTCTCCAGTCCGGTACGGCCCGTGCCTGCTCCCCGCACCAAACCAGTGGTGCATGTATCCAGTCCGGTACAGCCCATACCTGCTCCCCGCACCAAACCAGTGGTGCGTGTCGCCAGCCCGGTACGCCCCGTACCAGCTCCCCGCACCAAATCAGTGGTGCGTGTATCCAGTCCGGTACGGCCCGTACCTGCTCCCCGCACCAAACCAGGGGTGCGTGTCTCCAGTCCGGTACGGCCCGTGCCTGCTCCTTGCACCAGACCAGTGGTGCGTGTTCCCAGCCCGGTGCGGCCCGTGCCTGTTCCTCGCACCAGACCAGTGGTGCGTGTCCCCAGCCCGGTGCGGCCCGTGCCTGTTCCTCGCACCAGACCAGTGGTGCGTGTCCCCAGGTATGGCTGGTGCCAGAACAGTCCGCTCCACCGGTGCCCAGTCCAGCTCTGGTCAGCTGCTCCACTCCAGTGCCAGAGCAGTCCGCTCCACCGGTGCCCAGTCCAGCTCCGGTCAGCTGCTCCACTCCAGTGCCAGAACAGTCCGCTCCACCGGTGCCCAGTCCAGCTTAGGTCAGCTGCTCCACTCCAGTGTTAGATTAGTCCGCTCCACCGGTGCCCAGTCCAGCTCCGGTCAGCTGCTTCAGTCCAGAGCCAGAGCAGTCCGCTCCACCGGGGTCCAGTTCAGCTCCGGTCAGCGCTCCACTCCAGTGCCAGAGTAGTCCGCTCTACCGGTGCCTAGTCCAGCCCCGGTCGGCTGCTCCAGTCCAGAGCCAGAGCAGTCCGATCCACCGGGGTCCAGTTCAGCTCCAGTCGGCGTCTCCACTCCAGAACCAGATGTCAACTCCTCTCCAGGGTCGGGTACTCCCACACCAGGGTCCAGACAGGGCTTGGTGCATCGCGGGGGGATTGCTGGTCCAGGCCCAGACGTCGGCCCCTCTCCAGGGTCGGGGCCTCCCACACCAGGGTCCAGACAGGGCTTGGTGCATCGTGGGAAGACTGAGAGGGGAAGCATCGCGCCAAGGTCCAGACCGGACCAGCGGTGCAACGGGGAGGCAGTAAGGGAGAGGACGTCACGCCCGGAGCCGGAGCCGCCACCGAGGCTAGATGCCCACCCGGACCCTCCCCTGTTAAGTTAGGTTTTGCGACCAGAGTCCGCACCTTTGGGGGGAGGGTACTGTCACGCCCTGGCCTTGAGAGACCGGTTTTCTTTAGTTGGTTTGGTCAAGGTGTGTATTTCTATGTGTACATTCTATGTTTGTAGATCTATGTTGGCCGGGTGTGGTTCCCAATCAGAGGCAGCTGTCGATCGTTGTCTCTGATTGGGGATCATACTTAGGTAGCCATTTTGCCTACCTATGTTGTGGGATCTTGACTCTTGTTTGGCTTGTTTGTGTGTAGCCATTGTGAGCTTCACGTTACGTTGCTTTTGTTGTTTTGTCGTGTGTTTACGTAGTTAATAAACATGTATGCATTCCACGCTGCACCTTGGTCCAATCCTGTACTCAACGAACGTGACAGCAGCTTAGACATAGCAATAAAAAAGGGAAATTCAAGGAGCCGCCAAAGAGGCTGACAAATTTCATCTATATACCATTTTTTACAGGACACCTGGAGATTATTATTCCCAACTACAAAAGACTACTCCTTTTTTTTCTCAAAGTAAGAAAAGCTATTCAAGAATTGACTACATTTTTATTTCCCAAAATGTACTCAACAATGTACTGGATTCTAAAATCTATTATATAGTGATATCGTTCATTCTCCTGTCCCATGCTTAGTTTTACAAACAGAGAATACACTTTGCGACAGAATATGGAGAAAAACACAGAGCGCATCTTCAAGACCCAAAATGTAAAGTTAAATCTGAGTTAGAAATTACAATTTAAGAAAAAGAAAACAAAATCACTATCTTAGAAAAAGCCCATAAAAAATCTTTACTTAAGCAGAAATATTATCTTTTACTTTGAAGAAAGTCAACAACTACAGGTTAAACTAAAATAAAGCATACTAATTAATGGCAAATATACCTGGTAAACACCTGGCAAAACCAGTTAACATTTTAAAAGATAAGGATACAAATGCCTTAATTAGAAACGACAATGCTATTAATAACACATTTAAAAGCTTCCATGAAAATCTATATAAATCAGAATTAAATAACAGTGACAGATCCTATAGCCTTCTTAGACTCAATAACCCTGAAGCAACTATCAGCAGATATAAAATTATCACAAAAAATGGAAAACACCCCAAAATCAATATTAGACACTGTTAAAACCTTTGTGTGGAGAAAAGCACCAGGGATGGACGGCTTTCCCATTGAATATTTTTAATATTATGGGACAAAGTAGCGCCCCTATTTACTCAAATGACATCACACATGTCACTCAATTCAGTGCTTCCAAGTTCCATGTATCAAACAGTTATCTCAGTTATATTAAAACCAGGATCATCTGGAGAGTCCCCTGCAGATTACAGACCCATACATTTAATAAATTGCGACAATAAAATAATACAAAACTCATAAGCAACAGAATGGCAAAAGTTTGACCAGACTTGAAACATATTAATCAAACAGTCATTATTAAAAATAGACACTTACAAACTAATACAAGTACAATACAATATGCAAAGAAACAAGATGCAGATTTATTAGTAATGGCCTTTTCTATTAAAAACTTTGGAAGCATTCATTTTTCCATCTGAAATAATACATTTCATACAAATATTATATAAATATCCTAAAGCAAAAATATACACAAATAATATATTATCTGGTGAAATTGCTTTAGAAAGGGGCATGAAACAGGGATGTCCTGTCTCCTCCCTCCTGTTTGCATTGGCAATTGAACCGCTTGCAGAAATAATTAGACACAGGACCCAAATGTAAGAGTTATTAGTATTGGTAAACATGAATATAAACTAAACGTATTTGCCGACGATCTCCTGATATACCTGACTAATATTGAAAACTCAATGCCCCCCTTGTCAAAAATATTTTCTGAATACTCTACAATCTTAAGATATAAAATTAATGTGGAAAAAACTGAAATAGTGTCAATAGGAAAAGAAAAAGAATAACTCATGATCTACAGCAATCCTTTCAGTGGACCACAAAAAATATGAAATGCTTAGGATGCTTAATAAGTGACAAAAACAACCATTAAGAAAAGAAAAAAAAGAAACTTTATCCCATTACTCAACATGAAAGCAGATCTAATTAAATGGAACAATCTCCCCATTCATCTTATAGGTAGAATATACCTCTTTAGAATGGCATGGCTCCCAAAGTTTGTATATTTATTTTCACTAATACATTATTTAAAAAAGTATACTCACCATAACAGACTTTATATGGGCAAATAAAACTCAGAATATATAGGAAAGTTTTACATGTCCCTAAATCTGAGGGTGGTTTTAACTTCCCAGATTGGGAAGTGTGTCAACTCGCCACCCAAGGCTTTTAGGTGGCTTTTACTTGCGACATATTGTTAAATGCACTAAAGAGAAACAATGGGTACATATTGAACATGTGCATGCTCATCCCCAGAATCTTTTCACTTGTCTGTTTTGAAAAGATGGAGCTAAGAACATTAACAACTTCATAGTAAAGAACACTATAACAACATGGGCGAAAATGAAACGCATTATACAATAACCAATATCACTCCCTAAAAACACACATTTTCACATTACATTTTAGTCATTTAGCAGACGCTCTTATCCAGAGCGACTTACAGTTAGTGAATACATATTTTATTATACTGGCCCCCTGTGGGAATCGAACCCACAACCCTGGCATTGCAAACGCCATGCTCTATCAACTGAGCTACATCCCTGCCGGCCATTCCCTCCCCTACCCTGGACCAATTGTGCGCTGCCCATGAGTCTCCCGGTCGCGGCCGGCTGCGACAGAGCCTGGATTCGAACCAGGATCTCTAGTGGCACAGTTAGCACTGCGATGCAGTGCCTTAGACCACTGCGCCACTCACCGCTATGAAACAATCCTTGGATAGCTTTTC
Source organism: Coregonus clupeaformis (assembly GCF_020615455.1). Lineage (NCBI taxonomy): Eukaryota > Metazoa > Chordata > Actinopteri > Salmoniformes > Salmonidae > Coregonus > Coregonus clupeaformis. The sequence goes on from NC_059207.1 coordinate 30,700,987, forward strand.
AGAATTCACAGATAAATTGGCCCACATGGAAAACTAAAGTCATAGAAACCGTAAATGACGTGGTAGTAGGAAATACAATTATTTCCATGACAGAATTAAAAATATCTATGCAACGTAAACGTTTTCTATCACGGAATTTCGACCTGAAAGCTTTTGGACATCAGAGCAATGTTGAGGGAATCCTATTTGAGTCAGAAAAAGATAGTCATATGTTAAGTAAGATATACCAAACCTTGCAGAGAGCCTATCCACCTGACAATCTCTTAGAAAAAAATATAAACTACTGGAACCAAGACTTAAAAATAACTGAAATTACAGTTAACAAAAATATACGCTTAATCCAGTATAAACTAATGTATAGAATTTATTATACAAGAGACAAAATTCACAAATTCTACAGCACAACTTCAGAGTCACATCTTAAGTGTAAAACTAACAATGACTCAATAATTCCTTATTTTTGGGAGTGCTATAAAGTCCAAAAGTTATGGGCAGTTAGAAAGCTGGCTGTCAGAAGTTGTATAATGTAAATTTACTTTTAATCCGTCTATCTGCATATTTCAAGACATGTCATATGGGGGTGCGGTGAGATACCCAATGGGTTGGACAATATTATTTTCGTCATTTATATTGAAGAAGCTATGACTTAAATACTGGAAGTCAAACGATACCAGCGTTAAGTGAATGGAAGAATCAAGCTCTTTATTATTTCAATATATTTTGCAAAAAATCTTGCTACAGACAGAAACAACATGAAGCAATTTGAAGTCATATGGGCAGAGTCTTAGAAGCATTAGAAACAACATTGGGTGTGGTTACTGTGGGAACATGTGGGTCTGAGCAAGTGTGATGTCATTAATGTTTGTGGAAATGTACGTAAATGTTAAGTTGTCTATTGTTTTTGTCTATGTATGTTTTGTTTATTGTAAAAAATAAATAAATAATAAGTTAAATAAATAAATAAAAAATTCAAGAGATGTGTGATGTGTGTCTCCGAAAGCTGAAGTGTGTGTATATTCATGGCTGGAGGTTGATGTGTGTGTGCTGGTGTCTGCCACTCCTCTCCTCTCCCAGGGGACAGCAGAGTGACAGAGAGAGACCCAGGGATAGATGGAGCAGAAAACGACAAAAAATCACAGATAATCAGCCTGAGAGTCAGGAGGATGCCTTCAAATATTAATCAGCTGTTAAAAGGTCTGGTGGCATTTACATGGGTGTGAGGTCTCCATCTCCTTAATCTCACACTGTCACCTCCAACAACACACTTTTATTTTAATAGTGTATGCATGTGTGTGTGGCATGTGTGTCCGTATGTGTGTGTGTGCGACATCTCCATGCATGAGTGGCCTGTGTGTGTGTCTTGCATCAAAAATACATACAGCTGCGTCTCCCTACTCCCTTCATCGTTGTATTGTTATTTTTCCCCTCCAATGGCTCTGGGTCACGGCAGTGTGTGTGTGTGTCACATTTGCATTTGTAGATGCCTTTTCCTGCTATTCTCTCATCTGTCTCACCATCTTTAACACATTACGATCAGTAGAGTTACACTCAACTGGCAGGCATAACATCACACTGTATTTCCATTAGCTACATTATATGATTGTTAATAACATTCCCATCTGTCTCCTGTTATGTTGTAATGTAGTCTAACAAGGTGACGACTGAGCTGTTTACTGTCTGCGATCTGAAGATGACAATGCTCTCTGGATCACAGGTAGCAACTAGTCAGTGAAGATCAGTTATAGTCACTAAATACGACTGGATGTATTAGCTGTGGCACAGTCCCCATAGAAATGTGTGATATCAGGTGTGACATTACAGCTTGAAGTCACGAGATTACACTTTTCTCTGTTTGTCAGCAGCCATTAGTCAGATGGGAGAAATACACACACATGCACGCACGCACACACACCTCTGAGGCTATCTGAAAGGATTCTGGGTAGTGAGAAATATATAGGCTAAAGATAGTCCTTATGGATATGCAGGTAGGCTATAAATAGAAGTAGAGAGAGAGACAGAGACAGCATGGAAAACAGACCACATGCCTTATCAGACGCACACACACACACACACACACACACAGACACACAGACACAGACACACACACACACACACACACACACACACACACACACACACACACACACACACACACACACACACAGACACACAGACACAGACACACAGACACACAGAACACACACACACACACACACACACACACACACACACACACACACACACACACACACTGTAGTGGAGCTTCTATTTCAGTAGTTTGCCATTAGGGGCAACAGAGGCTTTGTCTATGTGTTGCCATAGAGACAAGACAGTACAGCAGGGTAGAGGGCAGTCTGAAGAGAACGTTTCTCAAGTTTCTAACCGCTGATCAGAAACTCCCTGGAGACAGTGGATAAAACTGCCTTGGATCTGGAGGATTATTTTCAGACTGTCTTCGAGGAACAACTCTTATTGTGAGTTTGTATGTGTTTGTGTTATGCTTCCACTAGTAGGGTTGTGTAAAGAAACACAGATTTATGTCCACTGAAAGTTTCTGAGTTCTGTGTGTGTGTGTGCGTGTGTAGGAAAATGCCTGTGCAGGACAAAGGTCTGATGAGTGGAGCCACATAGATGATTGAGAAACAGAGAGAGATCAGAGAGGTGGATAAACAGCTCCAGACAAACAGAGAGGTGAGGATCTATGTTCTTATTCATAATAATCATAGCAATCATAAAAACAAAGTGACAAAAATGTGACTATCGGAGTTAACATACGGAGAGATGAGGTGATGAAGAAGGAGGAGAAACTGAAGGAGTCGCTGCTCGAATTTGACAAATTCCTCATAGTGGGTGGCTAACACACACATACACACAAACACAAACACACACACAGACACTGGAAAAACCATCATAGTCACATGTGCCGTCTTGCAGGAGAACGACGCAAAGCGAGGTCATGGTAAGAAGGCGGCAGAAAGAGAGAGGGATGCTGTGTGTCAGAAAGAGGGAGGGAGAGACGGAGGAGTGCGCTATCCTGGAGGCTTGCAAACTGAGGCTGCAGCGCAGGGTGGAGATTGCCCTCTACTGGACCTTCCTGGAACAGGTCCTCAGACTGGCCAAGGTGCCAACGATTGGCACATACTAAGGCCTTGTCACACCACTGACTGAGACAAAGATTTCTGGGAAAATTGACTACAACGTTTTCGGGAAAGTTACCTGGGAAAATTACCTGGGAAATTACCTGTGTGTGAAAATCTATAATATCAGGTCGTTAATTTGTGCCAATTTGAAGTTTGAAGTTTCTGGGAAAGTTACGGGAAGGTTTCCTGGAAGGATATCTAGAAAATGACCTGAAAAGTTATAATGGCTAAACCTATTTTCTAGGTATTATCATGGATCCACCCGGAGAGCCAGGCCATTATAGCCTACAATCCCCCTCCTGAGAAATGTGTTTATCTGTTCAACTTCAGAGCATTTAAAAAGCTCCCATTTTTCCTGTGGGATCAGTGCACATGCTTTCTCTTGGAAATGTGGGCTGATTCATCTACCAGCTCATGTTTGTTGCAAATGCCATGTCCACATCCCAGTTCAACCCAAATCCCAGCCTCAACCACAAACCTAACCCTAGCTTCATGTTCAAATGTATAACGTGTGCATGTGTATATGTAGTAAGAGGAGGTGTGGGAGCTGCTGGGGAGGTTTGCCACCTTGCTATCCACCAGAGAGTAGTTGCAGCAGAGGGAAAAGGAGGTGCAGGATCAGGCTGACGGCCAACGGGGGGCACTACAAAGATACACAGACCAGCAGAGCTGCAGCATTCTGCAGAAGAAAAACCTGCTGTCTCAGCTACAGACAGAGCTAGACCAGATACGCTCCAACACTCTCAGATGGGTACCAGACCTGATCACACACTCACAGACCTTTAGATGGGTCCCAGATTTACCATGTATTATAGTCCATGTGTCTCTGTCCAGACTATAAACCGTTTTTTGGGGGGGTTCAGGAGAGCACATGGTACCACATCCAAACCACAGCAGTAAAGGAGATGCTTCTATTGGGCCAAATCAAAGAGGTAACCTTTAGCCTTTACCACATGATGGGCGGGACCGCAGGGCAGGAAGAGGGAGTGGCCATCAATGACACAGTGACCCAGCTGGAGAAGGTAGTGATGTCATTATGTCATAGATTGAGGTTTGTGATGTCACAGATGGAGTAGATTTATGATGTCACAGCTGGAGAAGGTCAGTGATGTTACAGATGGAGGTTTGTGATGTCACAGATAGGGAGGGTTAGTGATGACAGCTGAAGGTCAGCTATTGCAGCGTTCATTTGCTAGTCGGAACTAGGAAACTCTACATTTCCAACTTGCTGTTTGTAGTTATACACGTGCCGCGTTCAATGAATCAGCAAGTCTGATTTTTGAGTTTCCTAGTTCCGACTAGCATATGAATGTGGCATATGTCACAGTGATGTCAGAGTTGGAGAAGGTTAGTGATGTCACCTTATTGTCACAGCTAGAGAAGGTTAGTGATGTCACAGTTAGAGAAGGTTAGTGATGTCACAGTGATGTAGAGTAGGGGAGAAATGAATTTGCTAACAGTAAAATCTAAATGTATTTTTCTCTCCAGACCCAGCTCTTCATCCAGCCATAGTTATCAACCTCAAACAGAGCCCTTCTCAGCTTACTACAAAAGCCAATTTGAAGTGAGCAGGTGGAGGATGATCAAGTGGACAGACATAGGATCCTGCAGAGCTTATTGTTGGGGGTTGATATTACATATATTGTGTTGTTTCCACACAAATACTAATGTAATGATCAGCAATGTGCAGCAAACGTGCCATGATGACAATAATACTTCTGCAATTAGTCTAGTACTGACAACTAGTGGCAACCAGAGGGAATAATTACTATACACACATCAATAGAGGGCCTACTAGTGTTTCTCAAGCCTCGATCAAGTGTATCCAACAATTCCACTGTGTCAGTATTCTATTATTCTGACCATGCAGTGTTGCATAACAATAATACAATTGTTGAGTTCTATTTATACTGCTTTATTAATACCTCATGCACTGTATATGTTTCAATAAAAATCTTCAGAATGGTTCAAAACAAAAATCACCTTTTTTTTTAAGGAACACTTTGGCATTGTTGTTGAACAAAGAGATAAAATAAAACATGGCATAGTAATCAGAAAATAGTCATCTAGTGCTGCGTTGACACCTAAAAGACAAACATACAAAAGAAGAAAAGGAAAATTTGCGTGTTTTTGGAGTGCTGCCACATCTTTTCCACAAATATAAAAACCATGCTAGACTAATAGGCTGTCCTGGTCTGACTGAGTTTTCCACAGGACAACTGCTGTTATTTGCCTTTCTTCCCCCTCATGGCCTTGCGGACACAGTGGCCACTCCAGTAGGCCTGGATCAGGGTGGCAGCGTGGCTCCTCTTTCCCATCTCTCTCTGCTCCTCCTCCCTCCCTCCTCAGCCACACCACTCATCCTAGACCTGACTGAAGTCCTCCTCCAGGACAGCATAGAGTACCACAGAATGAGTCATAATATCCATAAAACCTAGCAGTCAAACACAGAAATGGTTCCAATCGTTTTTCCACCATTCATTTTTCCCATAGGGGATTTTAGAAACACTTCAAATAAGGGCTGTGTTTGTGTAGGCTTACCCTGGCGTGATGTTTTGATAACCTTGTAAATCTCTCTCAGACAAGGTGACTTTTATCAATATATTCGCCTGTATTTACCCCCCTCCCCTCCCCCCAAAAAATAAAATGAAATGCTAATTAGCTGCTAATGTGGCTATCATACAGAACTGACTCAAGCTTCACGTCACTCACAAGGGCCACGATGATCTGGACGAGACTGCCGAATCGAGGCAAGAGTAAAATGCTCTGGATTAACTATCTAATGTTAGCTACATTTAGTAATTTATAAATTGGCTAAATTTGTTTAAATTGACAATTCTGTGTACTGTATTGGGCAAGTTTCTAAATGTACACAATACCTGTTATCTAGCTCGCTAGCTCAAGGTTAGCTAGCTAGTTAGCAACATTAGCCTGGCTAGATGGCTACATTAGTCGTCTGTTTGTCTAGCCATTTAAATTCATGAGAAATTCATCAAAACAAGTTTAGCTTTCTTTGGCTTTTATAAACCAACAGTCTACCATGCTAGTTAACTAGCTATCTAACTTAGATTAAGGTTAAGCTAGGCGTTCTTGATAATGTTTGTTTGTGTCTGTGTGTGAGGGGTGGGTAACCTACTTTAAGTAGCCTACTACTTGACTTGTAGCTACCCTAGCTAGCTGTATTATTTTGGTCTGGCTTTTTGAGAGGTTTCAGAGATGGACTGATTAGCTTCTCTTGAGTCAACAGTGTGCTTACTTTACTGAGGGGAAGACATTGATCTGTTTACTGTTACCCTCTGGACAGCAGATCATTCGTATAGCTTCAAGGCATAGTTATGTAACCTTATTTAGTCCCACTTGCTATGATGGGTTTTAAATTAATTGGTTTTCACAGCTCTAATACCTGACTTAAATAATCAACATAACGAATCACGGCAATAGGCTATGATTTGTAATCAGGTATGAGTTGAGCTTATACACACTCCTGCCATTCAGATCTGAAGATCCTTTTGATCTGGAGATCCACCCTTTTGTCATTATTCTGTACTATGGGTACAATGGGGGGTAGGGGGTTAACTTCAATGGTATTGATATATAACACCTGCTCCACTTTCAAGTTGAATTTGAACTGATGCCAGGGCGGCGGCTACTAAGAAGAAGGGAGCAGCTGCAGACCAGAAGACTGCAGCCAAGGCAGCACTGGTACACACCTCAAATCAAATGTTATTGGGTGCGTACACATATTTTGCAGATGTCATTGCCAGTGCAGCAAAATGGTTATGTTTCTAGCGCCAACAGTGCGGTAATACCTAACGATACAAAACACTACACACAAATCTCCAGAAAAAAGGAGCTAACTCTGCAGACAGCAATACTGGGTGATTTGAAAAGTCATAGTCAATCAATCAATAATACTTTTAGCAAAAATGTTTATCATTAATTTACAATCTGCAGAAACTATGAGAATAGAAAGGTTCAGAACTTTTGTGAAACATCACAGCACAGTTGAAAAAATATATGGCAAATAGAAATCCAATATGGATGGTGTTAAGAAATAGATGGGAAGCGTTGAATGGAGCTGAAGGGTGGGACTAATAACAACAAGATAACTAATGTAAAATATACTGTGTCCGTAAATGTATATAGGTTAAGAACTCTTGTGAAACAGCACAGTTAAAAATATATGGCAAATAGAAATCAAACTGGATGGACATCAGAAATAGATGGGAGAGGTTAAGGGTAGAGGAAGGACTAAAAACAAACAAAATAGAACTATTGTAAAACAGATTGTGTCCGTAAAATGTATATAGTGTGTATAAGCTGGATGTAGAAGCTTAAGTATTGTTGTTCATTAGTTTATTCCAATTAGGGGAGTTAGTGGAAAATAATAAAGGAAAATATATTTGTAAAATATATGTATATATACAGTACCAGTCAAAAGTTTGGACACACCTACTCATTCAAGAGTTTTTCTTTATTTTTACTATTTTCTACATTATAGAATAATAGTGAAGACATCAAAACTATGAAATAACACATATGGAATCATGTAGTAACCAAAAAAGTGTTAAACAAATCAAAATATATTTCATATTTGAGATTCTTCAAAGTAGCCACCCTTTGCCTTGATGACAGCTTTGCACACTCTTGGCAATAGGGGGTTAATACTTTCTGAAGGCACTGTACATATGAAGTGGGTTAAACAGTATGTAAACATAATTAAAGTGACCAGTGTTCAATAACTATGTACATATATGGCAGCAGTCTCTAAGGTGCAGGGTAGAGTACCAGGTGGTAGCTGGCTAGTAACAGTGACTAAGTTCAGGGCAGGGTACTGGGCGGAGGCCGGCTAGTGGTGACTGTTTAACAGTCTAATTGGCTGTTAAATAATCTACCCTCTCTGTCGGGTGAGTATTACTGGTTGGTACTGTATGTGCCTTTAGGTTCCACTCCATGTGTAGGCTATTGTACCAGCCTGTGTGGTAGTCTTTCATATGTGTAATAGTTTGTTGCATCATATTGCTTAGTTTATAATTTGTGCCACAGATTGTTAACTTCCTCCATGTTGTACTTGACCTTTATAGATGCAGACCTGAAGACATTCAAGCAGCACTTTGAGAGCAAGCATCCCAAGTCTCCAATGTTCCCAGTACTGGTTGATGTAAAGGCCTAAGTGACCACACACACTCAAATGGACCTACAGCTGGGGTAAGATTCTTCCATCATTCACACACAGTAGACATAGTGTAAACCACCATGTTGTCAACAAAATGCTGTCCTCAATGCTTAAGTTGTATTGTGTATGGCTCAATTTGTGGAAATGCTGTGATCACTCATCGTCTTTAAGGTTGTGATTGACAGAGAGCAACTGAGACGGAATGACTTTGAGGGACACACACTGAGACCCTGAGTATGACTGGACATGGGCCGAATATTTGTGACAACATCCTAAAAGGGGTGCAGAAGCACACCAGCACCCCATTGAATGTTTATTCCATGGCCAACCATCCCTCTAGCTACCCCTTATTCCATACTATGACTTTTATGCCCCATGGTACCACAACCTCAGACACTTTGGAACTCTCCATCTTATCTCTATAAACTCCCCCTACCTTCGTAGGAGCATCATTATATCTCGAAGCTGTTTCCCAAAACCATTGTTATTAACGTTGCACTTGAAAATGCTTGTAATCTAGTGCCTTTCTCAGACAACTCGTTGAACAGTTTATACACTGAAGATGTCACGCCCTGGCTCTGGGGACACTTGTATGTTGAGCCAGGGTGTGCGTTTCATTTGTTTATCTAGTAGTTGCATTTCTATGTTGGCCAGATTGGTTCCCAATCAGAGGCAACGAGTGTCAGCTGTTGCTGGTTGTCTCTGATTGGGAACCATATTTATACAGGCTGTTTTCCCACAGTTGTTGTGGGATCTTGTTTCTAGTTGGTTTGTGTTAGACCGTGAACTGTCACGTTATCGTTTTGTTTATTTTGTCAATATATCGCTAAATAAAGAGTATGTTTGCCTGCAACACTGCGCCTTGGTCCTCCTCTGTTTCCGACGAGCGTGACAGAAGATCCCACCAAAACTGGACCAAGCAGCGTGTCCAGGAGCCATCGCCAGGGGAATCGCTAGCAGATCTCCGTGGCAGCCTCGACTGGGTCAAGCCTAGTGAAGAGCAGAGAGGGTGGACTTGGGAACAGTGGAGGAAGAGTCTCGACTGGGTCAAGCCAAATGAAGAGCAGAATGGCTGGAGTTGGAAGCAGAAGAGCGAGAGTTGGGCGAGAACTATAGAGGCCTGGCCCACGGGGAGGAGAGACCCCCAGAAATGTTTTAGGGGGGGCTCACACCGGGGACGACGGGGCAGCAGGAGGCCGCGATGGAGCGGTCCAGCGGGTGTGCAGAGGTGGCCACCAGGTTAAGGGGGCCACTGGTCACAGAGGAGAGGGAAAGTGTGGAGGCACGGCGAGAGGTACTGGGGTGTGTTACCAGTCTGGTCCGGCCCGTTCCTGATCCCTGCATAGGGCCAGTGGTGTGTGTCCCCAGTACGGTCCGGCCTGTTCCTGTTCCTCGCATCGAGCCTGTGGTGCGCGTCGCCAGCCCGGCCCGGCCTGTTCCTGCTCCCCGCACCGAGCCTATGGTGCGCGTCGCCAGCCCGGCCCGGCCTGTTCCTGCTCCCCGCACCGAGCCTATGGTACGCGTCGCCAGCCCGGTCCGGCCCGCTCCTGCTCCCCACACCAAGCCAGTGGTGTGCGTCGTCAGTCCGGCACGGCCCGTGCCTGTTCCCCACACCAAGCCAGTGGTGTGCGTCGCCAGCCCGGTCCGGCCCGCTCCTGCTCCCCACACCAAGCCAGTGGTGTGCGTCATCAGTCCGGCACGGCCCGTGCCTGTTCACCACACCAAGCCAGGGGTGTGCGTCGCCAGCCCGGTCCGGTCCGCTCCTGCTCCCCACACCAAGCCAGTGGTGTGCGTCGTCAGTCCGGCACGGCCCGTGCCTGTTCCCCACACCAAGCCAGTGGTGTGCGTCGCCAGTCCGGTCCGGCCCGCTCCTGTTCCCCGCACCAAGCCTATGGTACGCGTCGTCAGTCCGGCACGGCCCGTGCCTGTTCCACCGGTGCCTGGTCCGGCACCGGTCAGCTGCTTCACGCCGGAGCTAGAGCAGTCCAGCTCCGGTCAGCGGGGCCAGACCGGACCAGGGGTACTTTGGGGGGTTGGAGAGGGAGTGGGGATCAGGCCCGGAGCCGGATCCGCCGCCAAGGCGGAGTGCCCACCCGGTCCCTCCCCTGTGGTATTTAGTTGACGCGGTCGGAGTCCGCGCCTTTAGGGGGGGGTTACTGTCACGCCCTGGCTCTGGGGACACTTGTATGTTGAGCCAGGGTGTGCGTTTCATTTGTTTATCTAGTAGTTGCATTTCTATGTTGGCCAGATTGGTTCCCAATCAGAGGCAACGAGTGTCAGCTGTTGCTGGTTGTCTCTGATTGGGAACCATATTTATACAGGCTGTTTTCCCACAGTTGTTGTGGGATCTTGTTTCTAGTTAGTTTGTGTTAGACCGTGAACTGTCACGTTATCGTTTTGTTTATTTTGTCAATATATCGCTAAATAAAGAGTATGTTTGCCTGCAACGCTGCGCCTTGGTCCTCCTCTGTTTCCGACGAGCGTGACAGAAGATCTCCGCTAAACATAGAATCACATGATTTATCTGTCTCTCTGTGACCGCTGATAACTTCAGAATAAAATTGACTACAAATACAAAGTTGCCAATGTCTTTGCAATTGATACAAACAAGCGACATATAAAAAGACGCTTGAAATGAATACTGAGATGACTGCATTAAAATATAAACAGTAAGCTATAGGCCTATTTCAAACATTAAAATACATTTCACGTTCAATCAATTTACTTATATTTTGCTACTTGTAGGCAACTGTTTGTAATTTTGTAAGGAGCCTAAAACTCACTCACTCTCAGCATGCTCCAGCATCATCAAATACAGCAACTAATTTGCATAACATTGTGTGATAGGCTGAGAAACATTCGAATGTGTACACACATCACATTACACACTTCTTAGACTGAAACACACCCTGTGTTTAATAACCTGGATAAACATTTGTTTTATACAATTACTGTGGGAATTTGTACAGTAACCGTATACATTCAGATTGCATTGACCGTGTTCAACACAAAACCCTCTTGCCAAACAGGCCTCCTAATAGTTATTTGGGGTCTACCCCCCTGACCCACGTGACCTTCTGCTGCAATTGATTCAGGTACTTGACCCGTCTCAAATGAGACAGGTGCACAGGGCATCTCTGTGTTAATGTCCATTTACGTGGTCTCTGTGTCTTCGACTGAGCTTTCAGTCTTGACAGTGTCCAGTTCCCGTTCAGCTGACACATTAACATCCCTTGGAGCCCACAGTCTCACATTGTCCTCCACCCTTCTCTCAGTTTGGGTGACAACCCCTTTTTTTTCTGGTAGTCTCTAAGCCACACATATTCATTTTCCTCATACCTCTGGGGTGTCACTTTTAGATCAAAGTATTGCTTTTGTTAACCTGTGGCTTTTAGGTGATTTCTCTTTACAGCTTCCCTTACAGTGTTTAAATACCCTTGTAACTTTTGCACATACTGAGAAACCTACTGTTTCCCTTAATTTTGTTGTGTTCCCATAACCCCATCAACAGGTAAAGTCATTTTAGTACCAAACAGCACCTTGTATGCTGTGAACCCCGTGGAAGATTGAATACTACTCCTGTATGCCATCATCACATATGGGAGAATGTCATCCACATTTCTTTGATTGTCATCAACAAAAAGTGACAGCATGTTGATCAGAGTTCTGTTCATTCTTCCCATTAAACCATCTGTTTTGTTCATTTGTAAAAGATTGCATGTCTCTAAAAAGAGCAGAACATTTCTCCCCGGGTCGCTATGGATTGAGCGAGGAACGCCTAACTTCAACACAAATTCCTCTACCAGTTTCTTGGCCACTGTTACTGCTTCCTGATTAGGTATGGCATATGCCTCTGACCACCTAGTAAAGTAATCTGACACTATCATAATGTGCTTGTTACCTCGTCCAGTCTCTGTAAAGCCACAAGAGAACAGAATTGTGTTATACTTTCGTTAGTTTCCCAAGACCTTTAATAAAATCCTTGTTTTGATTGAACCTGGTCTCCTTGCACTACTTGAGCAATCCCGCTGAAAGCTGTGTAGCCTCTCGTGACGTCACAGATGGTGGAGAATACAGGCACGCTCAAGCGTTAATAGTGCATGTCAGAGGAGGATACCGAAGGTTTGATCACCCAGTTTTCCAAGTTGGCCGTAGGCTCCCCGCCGACTGAAATGGAGGACATATTGAAAGCCCTTGTTGCTGGCCAGCAAGCCCAGATGCAAGCAAACGTGGCTCTCTTGGAGGAGCAAAAGAAAGCCAACCTTCTGAAGGTAGAGGAATTGCAGTTGCAGAGACAAGAGGGTGGTCCAAAATACCCGCCCAATAAAGGCAAGTGACTTTATATCTAAGATGGGAGCTACCGATGACATTGAGGCATACCTGCATGCATTTGAGGCCACGGCCACTAGGGAAGCCTGGCCCAAGCAACAGTGGGTTGGTCTGTTAGCCCCCTTTCTAACCGGGGAAGCGCTGAATGCTGTCCGGGACCTGGGCCCTGACCAGGTTACTGACTATGATGCCCTGAAGTCTGAGATCCTCAGCAGATATGGACTCACAAAGTTTGGTATGGCCCAGCGCTTTCACAGCTGGACCTTCCAACCAGACCAACCTCCTCGGGCGCAGATGCATGAACTTGTCCGAATCGCAAGGAAATGGCTGGATCCGCAGAGGAATACAGCAGCGGCGGTGGTGGAGGCCGTTGTGGTGGATCGGTACCTACGCGCCCTGCCTTATGAGGCAAAACGGGTCATCAGTCAACAGGCCTTGACCACGGCTGATCTGACCGTGGAAGCTGTGGAAAAGTACCAGGCCACAGCGGAGATGCTGAATGCTTCCGAAAAAACCCCAGGAGTGCGGCCCCACCACAAATGGGAAGAACCCGTCCAAAGGACCCCAAGGTCTCGAACCCAGCCACGTCAGGACTTATCCCGGCTCCAGGGGGAGCCAGAAACCAGACGGGTCCAAGAAGAGTACACCAGGAGGGGGGAAACTTCGACAGTGTTACCGGTGTGGGGAGATGGGACATATCTCCTGGCAGTGTGGGAAACCAGCCGATGAACCTATGCCCACTGCGGAGTCCTCCAGCTCAGCACCCACACACCGTTTTGCCTCGCTCTTGGGAGTCGTAGATGGCGGCCCAGATCGACCCCCCACCTGCCCGGTAACTGTGAATCACCATGATGTGGAGGCCTTACTGGATTCTGGTAGCCGGGCCACCCTGGTGCGTAAGGATTTGGTGGGCCCAACGTGTCTGACCCCCGGGGAAAGTCCTCCCAGTTTCCTGTGTCCATGGGGACACCAGAGAATACCCCATTACTGAACTTACAATGACCAGCACACGGGGAACCATACACACGACGGCGGGGGGTGGTTGATTCCCTCCCCGTCCCTGTCCTAATTGGACGAGACTGCCCAGCCTTTTACCCACTCTGGAGAGAGTCTCAGGAGAGGATAACCCGAGTACCTCGGAAACGGAGAGGCAAGACTCATCCTGGGAAGGCTCCGGTGCAATCCTCCGAGTTACTCACTCCCGCCCGGGCTCTGATAGGGATGGCAGGTGCCCAGACCGACACAGAGACGGAGCTACAGAATCTGGACAAAGAACTGTCTGGTCTGAAGGGGACCGCTGAGAGGTATCGTTTGTTAAAGCAACAGTTAGACATGAAGACAGAAGAGTTAGATATCCTCCAGGCTAAACTCCAACAGAGCTCCTTCCATAAGCAACAGGAGGAGCTGGAGAGGCTGCGCAGGACCATCGAGGAGTGTGAGGAGACCCTGCGCAGTAGTAAGGAGGTCCAGAAGAAGGCAGAGGAGAAGTACAAGGTGTTGGAGAACAAGATGAAGAATGCGGAGGCAGAGAGAGAGAAGGAACTGAAAGCTGCTCAACAGAAGCTAAACTCTGCTAAAACCAAGGCTGATGCGTTCAGTAAGAAACTCAAGGAGAGACAACAGGAGGCGGAGTCCCTGGTCCTAGAGTTGGAGGAGTTGAAGAGAGAGCAGTCTGGCAAGCACTCACGGCAATGCGGACGCCCTCTCCCGGCGTGATGCCTTCTTCGCTGCCTTTACCCCGACGAGGACGTCGGTCCCGAGGAGGGGGATGTGTGATGTCACGAGAGGCTGTGTCCTGGAGGGACGTTACATCCCCCTGAGGTGGCTGCAAACCCAGACAGCTATGGCTCCATCTGCTGGTATGGTCGGGAACTCCAACCCTCTATGGCCAATCTTCCCACGCAGCTGAAACCAATCAGGAGCTGATGAGCTGAAGGTTTGTTGAAGGGAAGAGACACACTGGGGGTGAGTGTGTGGGGGTGAAGAGACACGGTCTCCAACCTGGGCTCTCTGGAGGACAAGAGTGCTGCACGTCCACTTCCATGAGGAATATAAGGATTTGGAGATACTTACCTTTGGGAAATACTCACCTTTGGATATATGCACCTGTGGAAATACGTGTGGGACATTTGGAAGGACGTTTTGCTGGGTTGGCCACTAGCTGCAACGTGGAATACAGTAAGACTGGGGAAAAGTTATTTGAGCGAGTGAGAGTTATGATTTTGGATGTGGAAGAGACATCCCTGAACTGTTAACCCTTAAAGAGCCACAAGAGAACAGAATTGTGTTATACTTTCGTTAGTTTCCCAAGACCTTTAATAAAATCCTTGTTTTGATTGAACCTGGTCTCCTTGCACTACTTGAGCAATCCCGCTGAAAGCTGTGTAGCCTCTCGTGACGTCACAGGACCCATTAAGTCTACAGCTATCCTCGCGAAAGGGCGGCCTGTGACAGAACTTGTCAAGGGGCTCGACCCTGTAACTTGTATGCAGCGCACGCCACACAGCCCTTACACCACTTGCTCTGGTGAGTTTTTCAACTCCTAAATGACCTCCTTTTCTGTTATTGTGGATGAAGGTAAATATCTCATGTAGGAGCTCATCTGGTAAAACTCCTCTCCATTTTTCACATGTAAGGTCCCCCAAACTTGTTTGAAGGGCTTGAACTTTGGCTCAGATTGCAGCTCCAGAGGGAGCTCTGCTCTACCCTTTTTTCCCCCCATTTATTTAACTGATAGGCCACCGGTTTTCTATCCTGTGCTTCCAAAAGGAAAGCTGCATTTGTGGGGACTGAATGGCTTGTTTGAGCTCTGACTGCAGGCTCAATAGTGACATCCTGAGGCTTTTTTACGATGGCTCTCAGGTTGACAGTGGCCTCCTGTGTGTCGGCTGTGTCAACACTCTCTGTTTGTGTGTGTCCGCGTGACACACCATCTGCATTACCGTCTCCCTGGCCTGTGGACAATATCATAGTCAAACTGATCCAGTTTGCTATCTGAGCCATCTAGCTATCTGTCCCTTAGGTTGTTTGAAGTTACTCAGCCACCTCAGTGAGCCTCGATCAGTTCTCAGTAGAGATTTCTTCCCCAGCGGAAAGTGTCTGAAATGTTTAAGAAACGCTACCAGTAGTTGAGTACTTCCTATCCTGTTTTGACAGTGCCCGACTGGCATATGCTACTACTATCTCCCTACCCTCGTGTTTCTGGTAGAGGACTGCCCCTATGCCTGTCATGCGTCAGTATCCATTATGAAATCTACATTTGGGTCAGGGAAAGCAAGTATGGGGATGTGGTAAGCTTGGACTTTAGTTCATTAAAGGCCACTTCACACGCAGCGTTCAACTCAAATGTTTTCCCCTTATCTGCCAATCTGTACAAAGGCTCAGCCATACAGTACCAGTCAAAGGTTTGGACACACCTACTCATTCCAGGGTTTTTCTTTATTTTTACTATTTTCTACATTGTAGAATAACGATGAAATAACACACATGGAATCATGTAGTAACCAAAAAAGTGTTAAACTAACCAAAATATATTTTTTATTTGATATTCTTCAAATAGCCACCCTTTGCCTTGATGACAGCTTTGCACACTCTTGGCATTCCTTCAACCAGCTTCACCTGGAATGTTTTTCCAACAGTCTTGAAGGCTTTCCCACATATGCTGAGCACTTGTTGGCTGCTTTTCCTTCCCTCTGTGGTCCGACCATCTCAATTGGGTTGAGGTCTGGGGATTGTGGAGGCCAGGTCATCTGATGCAGCACTCCATCACTCTCCTTCTTGGTAAAATAGCCCTGACACAGCCTGGAGGTGTGTTGGGTCATTGTCCTGTTGAAAAACAAATGATAGTCCCACTAAACCCAAACCAGATGGGGTTGCGTATCGCTGCAGAATGCTGTGGTAGCCATGCTGGTTAAGTGTACCTTGAATTCTAAATAAATCACAGACAGTGTCACCAGCAAAGCACCCCCACACCATAACACCTCCTCCTCCATGCTTTACGGTGGGAAATACACATGCAGAGATCATCCGTTCACCCACACGCGTCTCACAAAGACACGGCGGTTGGAACCAAAAATCTCCAATTTGGATTTCCACAGGTCTAATTTCTTGGCCACAGCAAGTCTCTTCTTCATATTGGTGTCCTTTAATAGTGGTTTCTTTGCAGCAATTCGACCATGAAGGCCTGATTCACACAGTCTCCTCTGAACAGTTGATGTTGAGATATGTCTGTTCCTTGAACTCTGTGAAGCATTTATTTGGGCTGCAATTTCTGTGACTGGTAACTCTAATGAACTTATCCTCTGCAGCAGAGGTAACTCTGGGTCTTCCATTCCTGTGGGTGTCCTCGTGAGAGCCAGTTTCATCATAGCACTTGTTAGTTTTTGTGACTGCACTTGAAGAAACTTTCAAAGTTCTTTAAATGTTCCGTATTGACTGACCTTCATGTCTTATAGTAATGATGGACTGTTGTTTCTCTTTACTTATTTGAGCTGTTCTTGCCATAATATGGACTTGGTATTTTACCAAATAGGGCTATCTTCTGAATACCGCCCCTACCTTGTCACAACACAACTGATTGGCTCAAACGCATTAAGAAGGAAAGAAATTCCACAAATTAACTTTTAAGAAGGCACACCTGTTAATTGAAATGCATTCCAGGTGACTATCTCATGAAGTTGGTTGAGAGAATGCCAAGAGTGTGCAAAGCTGTCATCAAGGCAAAGGGTGGCTATTTGAAGAATATGAAATATAAAATAATTTTTTTATTTGTTTAACACTTTTTTGGTTACTACATGATTCCATATGTTATTTCATAGTTGTGATGTCTTCACTATTATTTTACAATGTAAAATTTTTTTTAAATAAAGAAAAACTTTTGACTAGTAGTGTAGCTGCAAAATCTGGTATGAACCTCCTGTAGTATGACGCCAGGCCTAAAAAGCTTCTTGTCTCTGTCAGTGACTTGGGGCTAGGACATGACCTGACTGTCTCTGTTTTCGTGGTGTTAGTGGTCACTCCCTCAGCCGAGATGATGTGACCCCGGTAGCTCACCTGTGACCTGAACAAATGGCACGTAGATGGTTTCACCTTAACTGCTGCTTGTCCAATCTGCTGAAAACCTTGTCTAGGTGCTTCTTATGTTCTTGGGATGTACGACCAAACACTATGATGTCATCTAAGTACAGCAGACATGTTGTCCAATGTAAGTCAGCCAACACCAGGTCCATAAGATGCTGGAAGCTGGCTGCTTGGAGACATTTTCAACCCAAACCCCCCCCCATGACCTGGAATTCGAAAAAAGCCCCCTCTTTGACACAAAGCAGTTTTGCAATGATCCTCGGGGTGCATCTCAACTTGCCAGTACACACTGGCTAAGTCTAAAGTGGAAAACCACTGAGCGCCGGCAAGCTAATACAAGGGTTTATCTATCCTAGGAAGTGGATATGCATCTTTTAAAGTGTTCTCGTTTAACTTTCTGTAATCCGCACAGAACCTGATTGAGCCATCCTTGTTTCTTACTAACACCACTGGTGCTGCCCATGGACTGCTGAATGGGTTAACTATTCCCCTTTCTAACATTTCCTGCAAATGTTTGTCAAACTCTGCAAACAGATGAACAGGCACTCGCCTCAATGCTTGTTTGATTGGCCTGGTGTCCACTGTGTCAATCCTATGCTGGACTAGTTTTGTGCAGCCCAACTCAAAGTCACCAGTGCTAAACACTCCCACATACCTCCCCACCATTTCCTTTACAGCTATCAGCTGCACCTCAGTTAGCTGGCTGCAATCTATGTCCAGCTCTTGCACTAACTATTCTACGTCCCACTTTGCAGTGGTGTGAGAGTACGGCGGCTGGTTAGAATCCTGTAGGCTATCAACGATAGTGTCTTCACTACCCTTCTCCCAGATAGAGAATCCCCCCTGTTCAGTGCCCTCCCTCATTAACTGTGATTCAGGGGTTACATTCATCACACGCACTGGCAGTTTACCCTTCACTGAGCTGCCAACGCTACATGCTACCAACAGGTTGTTTATATCAGTAACTTTAGCACAAGGCTCAAGAAGACCCTCCATTTTGTCATTGTTTACTGTACCCTCAACTTTACCTGTTACAAACATTTCACTTCTAGAGGGGATAATCGTGTCATTCATCACTACCACTTTACACACTCCCCATGTCCGTCCCCTGAAAATCAATGGAATCTGCTTCCCCAAAACACAGCATGTTTTATTTTGCAAATCAATTACAGCCCTGTATTTTACCAGGAGTTTGTCCCTATCAGTTCTCTGGCTGGTCTGCGTTGCAAGCAACGACAACGTCCCAGGTCAGATTCAGACCGTCAATGACTGTGGACCAGCTCCCCAGGACTGAGAGAAACTGTACATTTTCTGCTTTAACTGTGCTGTGGTATGGTTGCAGTGTATCACTTTTACCTCCAGTAGCATTTCTCCATACCTCTTCGTGTACCATGGAAACCTGGGCCCCCCGAGTCCACCATGACCTCACACTCGAAGTCAGCAATTTTGCACTCAAGGTTAACCCCACTCCCCACAACACTTGAAGTAATCCTCGCTGCGGACTGGTCAGCTGTGCGTGTAGTTGAAGCCGATGCGGCACTGTCCTTTTCCACGTATGGACAGTCTTTTTTCATGTGCATTGTGCACCCACAGTGCCAGCAGGCCATACTATTGATCGCCATAGGTCATCCTCTGTTGCTTCTAGGGAACCTAGATTGCCCTCTCGGTATCCTCCCGCGGCGGCCGCCATTGCTGCTTTAGAAGACCCTGGAAACGATATTCTGCTCTGGTATGTCTCCCTCTGATGTGGCTCCCTCGCTGCCAGATGCTGCACCTCGGTCCGCAACTGTGCAACGCTCTCACACAATAACTCAAACATCTATTTTGGAACACTGACATTGTCTCTAACTGGAGGCAGATTAACCTTGCTTGTCCCACACATGTTCACTTTGTATTGTGTAGTGTCTTTGCTTTTCAGCAATTCTAGCTGCCTTATCTGATCAAGCTCTGTAGCAATGCTAATTGCCTTTTCCAACGTTTTGGCACTGCCTTGCGCAGGTGCATACGAAGATCACTGCACCCAATGTATGTAATAAAATGGTCTCATGCAAACGAATCACGTGTGCTTGTGCTATAATCTGGGTAAGCCTTTGAAGCTAGCCTGCTTAAGTTAAATCATGTCCAAAGTCACGAATACACTCACCCACTTTATGTTTTCTGTCCTGAGAAAATGCACAATTCCAGTCAGCATGCTCCGGTGGCTCAAAATGCTGCTGCAAAGCCACTTTCACACTGTTGTAATCGTTCTTGGTATCCTGAGGTAATGTACTGCAAAATCTCTGCGCATTTCCCCTCAGCAAAAGCATAAGAAAGATGCAAATTGCCATCCATTCACTTGCGCTGCTTACTCAAACTGTTCAATCCAAGCAGTCCATTCCCCTTCTTTCCCCTCAAAAGATTCTGGCATAAACCCTGGCCGGTCAATCCACCTGTCCATGGCACCCGGCTGATCCACCACCGACTGTCGGTCGGTGGTTGTTGATTGCTGTTCTCGGGTTGTTCGACTTTTCCCTCCATTTTCCCACGCAACTAGCCAGCCAATGTTAGCCAAACTAGCGAGTTGCTGTTAGCTATATAGTTGACGTGCCACCAATTTGTAACGAGCCTGTAAGGCCACCAAAACTCACACATAGTTTGTTAACTAGCATAAACAGTCTAAGACGATGATTTCCAATGAAATAATCAAGTTGTTTTTTATTTGGATGAACACAGTGCACCCCAGCACTAACCCGACGCACATAGGTGCCTCTCAAAACTCCCTCACTCTCAACATGCCCCAGCATCATCACATACAGCAACTAATTTGCATAACATTATGTGCTAAGAGACATTCAAATGTGTACACACATTACAATATTTCATGATGTGTAGGCTAACATGTGCACATGTGCTGTGCCAAATCTGTGATTTTGTGCATTTTTATTGGGTAAGCATTTGAATAAGCCGCCTCAATATTTGCAGCCGTAGGTGGTAATATCTCTCTAGGAGCTGATCCATAGTCAGTATTTTTGAATAATTATAACGTTAAGGAAAGATTTGAATGTAGAAAGTTGATCCGAGAGCAGCACTGCCTTTCTTTTGGTCCTGTCAGTATCAACACATGCTCCAACGACGCACTCTGCAGCGGTTCTCTTCGGCTGTTGTAGGAAAGCCAAACATGTTGACTAGACCTGGCACATGCGTGCGCCCCCCATCGTGCGCATGTTGATTTTGTCCATCCACACCAGACGCGATCAGGACACGCAGGTTGAAATATCAAAACTAAATCTGAACCAACTATATTAATTTGGGGACAGGTCGAAACACATTAAACATTCATGGCCATTTAGCTAGCTAGCTTGCTGTTTCTAGCTAATTTGTCCTGGGATATAAACATTGGGTTGTTATTTTACCTGAAATACACAAGGTCTTTTTTTTCTGGATCTTTGTAGAATTTTGACCCATTTTGAGTCACACAAAATCGTGTATTCTCTACTCTGACAATTAATCCACAGATAAAAGGGGAAACCTAGTCAGTTTCTAGTAGTCTGCTTCCTTCTTCTTCTTCTGTGGACTTTACATGGCGGTTGGCAACCAACTTTAAGGTGCATTACCACCTCCAACTGGACTGGAGTGTGGACCTCAGTTCATCTTCCAATCACCCATGTGGGTATATGCTCCTAAAAACCAAGGAGGAGATGGGAGAGGTGGGACTTGCAGCCTGCCAAGTGTCAAAAATAGAACCAAGAATTAGAACCAAGAACCAAGTTATATTTTAGTGTTTGCCTTTGCAGACGCTTGTTGAGCAGTTTGGATTAAATGATTGAATAACATGTATATGTAAATTTATTTTGCAATGCTCGCGCAAGTAACGCGATCGGTGTGGTCAGCATGTAAATTCCATCACTATCAGGAAACCGGGCCCAGGTTGCTAAACTGAACTCTCAGCTGATTGGCTTCATGCTGCATACGGGCCGCCTCCCCTCTGAGGTTTTGGTTTATGACCCGCAGTGTTGCCATGTTGGCGGTTTTCCTGTAAATTGGGCGACTTTGAAAACGCTGTCGCGGGTGAAAATGTATTGGTCGCAGGTTGCAGGTTGCAGGTTTTTGGGCTATTTCTAAGTTGCACCGCGGCCGCCATGGCATTTCTCTTAAATATGTATTTTACTGTGACCTGCTCCTGACTGTCAGGCAGTGCGACAGACTGTTGCTGAGTGAGTGAGTGGTGGGGAGGGCCGGAGGTGTGTGTGTGTGTTGAGAGAGCACTACAGTTATAGGCTGAGTCACGTGAGCTAGAGGAGCGTGAACAGCACGCGCGCACGTTGTGACAACCTTTTACCAGTTGTGACAATTTTTTACCAGTTGTAGGTAGGCTATTTTGATTGTCATTACGGAGACACCTATTCCAAACCTTTTTCCATAAAACATATTAATACTCATATTAATGAAACTACCATTAGGCTAAATGTGGAGAATTATACATTTGCCTCTGTTGGCCATCAAGTAGCCTATTAATGTATATGTAATTGTAGGCTACCATTTGATACAATAAATATGTTTAAATTACGATATCACTGGAGTCATTGCAAATCAATTTGTGCCACTTGTGTAGCCTACCTGGAGCTGGCAAACCAATTTAATAAATAGCCTACAACTTCAGTTTATTGTTGTTGTAGCCTTGTGTTATTATGAACACATTAGATTGACCATAACAGTAGTCAGATTAGATTAGGCTACAGGTAAAACAAATTCAAAAAAATAAACACTGGCTGTTGTTGACAAGCATATTCAGTTCATATACATATTATTAATATTTAATTCAGTGATTTAAATTATGACCCCATCCTCAGTAGTTTATTCCAGCAGGCTCCTGGGGAAACAAGCACTTCTTATTGCGAAATCGCCTAGCTATTCATGTTGAATAAATTAGTCTGTTAATTTGAACTAAGCAAACGGCTAAACATTGCCTACATCTTGTCTAGGCTACTGTAGACTATCTGAAATGAGATGTAGGCCTACCAGGGGCAATAGGCTACCTGCATTTATCTAAGCAAACTATGGCAAAATGTAATTAGAATCATAATCCCAGATTTTTGTCTGTAGCCTATGCCTATTGAAATGACAAGTCAATCTCGCAAATGGGCCATTTATAACGGTTTGTAATCTTAACATCTGGCACATAATAACAGCACAATTGCTAGAAAATAGCCTAACATTTGTTTTTTTATGTTCATCCAAGTGTTTCTTGCTCAGAGATTTCGAGATCTTCTGCCCAACTTTCATCACTCAAACTCTCCTGTCGGATTTATCTATAGTTATGCACATGCGCAAAGGGGATTTATTTACAATTATAAACCTGGTTCGAGCCCTGAATGCTGATTGGCTGAAAGCCGTGGTATATGGTCTCATATATGGAGACCATATACCACGGGTATGACAAAACATAACTTTTTTACTGTTGCAATTATGTTGGTAACCAGTTTATAACAGCAATAAGGCACCCTGGGGGTTTGTGGTATATGGCCAATATACCACGGCTAACGGCTGTATCCAGGCACTCCGCGTTAAGTTGTGCTTAAGAACAGCCCTTAGCTGTATAGCCAATATACCACAAACCCCCGGGGTGCCTTATTACTTAATCATAGCAGTCAAGGTGAGTTAAATCGACATCCATTGATGGAAAATGATCTGGCGAGTTTAATAAGGGCAAATTATATTTTCTCTTGTCACATATTCAAATTCCTTTATTACGTCATGTCATAGCTTGCAATTATTATTATTTTGAGGAAACCCGAAATTTGCTTCTAACGGTCGTTACAAGTTAATATGATATTCCTTCTTAATTGGCTCGATAACGTTATGGAAAAATTGTTATTGTATAGATATGGCAACTCCTCTATTGCTGTGGGGAAAAAAACAACTGGGCTAGTTTTCAGGCCTTTTGGGCAGGTTTTGAGTGGTCATTGAGCTATAATTTTTTGCTTGACCTGGCAACCCTGCTTCTCGGCATCCTGTTGTGTTCTCAACACAAAGTCCTCAGAGATCTTCTCCATCTGGTGCAGAGAGCTCTTCAACTTCCTGATCACCTCATTTTTCTTAGAGATCTGAGAGAGCAGAGGGTAGGGGGGTGGGGAGAGAGTGGAGGGGGGAGAGATGAGAGTGAGAGAGAAAGATAGAGAGCAGAGAAAATAAAGAGGTGAAGTTTTGGACAACTGATCTAGAATTATCATGGGTTAAATATTTCAAGGACTAAACTCTGGTGTAATAACAACAGTAGTATAATGATAATGATAACTGTATATATCAGCACCTCTGCATCTCTGTCTTTAATGGCGGCAGAGATTTCCGTCTCCAGTGTTGCAACCAGCTCCATGTTGTTGTCATGGCGCAGCGACACCAAATGCATGTAGCATGTTCTTTCACATTACTCAGCCGGGCTGGTGAGCAGTTTCTCTAACAGTACCCCCTACAACTCCCGCAGCCCCCCTACCAGCCCCTCACTAATCCTTTTTGAATTCAGGCTGTAAAACTACAACATTTGGAATAAGTCAAAGGGTATGAATACTTACTGAAGGCACTGTATTTGTAGGTTTTACAACTCAGTTGCTAGAGACCAATGAGGTTGGCTTCCATAAGCATTTACATTTTAGTCATTTAGCAGACGCTCTTATCCAGAGCGACTTACAGTTAGTGAGTGCATACATTATTTTTAAATTTTTCATACTGGCCCCTCATGGGAATCGAACCCACAACCCTGGCGTTGCAAACGCCATTCTCTAACAACTGAGCTACATCCCTGCCGGCCATTCCCTCCCCTACCCTGGGCCAATTGTGCACCGCCCCATGGGTCTCCCGGGTCACGGCCGGCTACGACAGAGCCTGGATTCGAACCAGGATCTCTAGTGGCACAGCTATGCGATGCAGTGCCTTAGACCACTGCGCCACTCGGGAGACAATTGTTAAAAGTCACCTTGTTCGAGAGAGATTTACATGGTTATCAAAATGTTACACTAGGGTAAGCCTTCACGAAACACAGCCCTTATTTTAAGTGTTTCTAAAATTCCCTATGGTAAAAATGAATGCTGGAAAAACGACTGGAACCATTTTCCTGTTTGACCGCTAGGTTTTATGGGCATTATGACACCTCCACTGTGGGGCTCTATTTTGATGGAG
The DNA here is from genome assembly GCF_020615455.1 of Coregonus clupeaformis. Lineage (NCBI taxonomy): Eukaryota > Metazoa > Chordata > Actinopteri > Salmoniformes > Salmonidae > Coregonus > Coregonus clupeaformis. Next base: position 30,725,863 of record NC_059207.1, read on the forward strand.
ATACCGTTATTTGAAAATATCTCATATTTATTTTTACTTTGGATACAAAACTTAGTTGATGGTGGTACCAACAAAATGCATATGAGTCATGGATTTACAAAACTCTTGACTTGACTCCTCATTCTTCCCGCTAGCAAATATTTTTGTAGGCAGTAGATGCTGATGGACTGGACATCGATTAGTTAGGATAGCATAGCTTCCTCGTCAATGACAGACGTCAACTCGGGACAAATCAAACAGCAGTAGCTAGCCATTTGACTAATAAACGAGCTTGTCTTCATTAACAGTCGTTTATCTGGTGCTTTTCGAGCACTCTTAGCTAGTTTAGTGGAGTCACCTGGAAAGTTAGCTAGTTATCCAGTTAGCAAGAAATCGCTAACGTTAGCTAGCTAGCAAGATGTGTCGTTATGCTAGATGGAGATGATAGCTAGCTAGCTAGCTATGTCGTGTATGGTTTGACCATAGCATTAGCCAGTAGCTAAGGGCTAGCCCAGGGGGGGGTACAACGTCGCTTTTTCCTGTGGATTTCATCTTGCCAGGCCGGGAGAATGGAGGGTACTGATGACGACGTGCCCCTCATCCTGACCTGGGATGATGCGACCAGCGGTCTGTTGAGCGAGGAGACAGAGAGGGGAGACGAGAGTAAGTTTTTGTTGACATCCACATCTTGCTGCGTAGCTAGATGCTAGAGATCAAAAGTGGCTGCAGCCCGTGACACATTTTATTGCATTTAGCACAGCATATTCATAATGGCTATCGTCATTTTTAGGATTTCTCTTTTGTAATCTGTTTGTAACTTTTGTTGTCTCATCATAATGATGATCATTAGTTTACTTGCTAGGCCCTCAGCTTCAGTCTTTTGCACATCAGTTCACTTCTAATTCTATTATATTTGTTCTAATGTTCAGCATAGATCAAATTATGCCTGCGAAACAACTATGAGCTATTCAGAGCCTTATTGTTTTGGTGACCTATCCTGTTTGGGGTTTGTTGGTTGATGATGACTCAGTTGTCATGATGACTCAATAAGTGTTTAACAGTTACAGATGTCCAGAACTTTCTGAACTTTTCGTTACTTCACTGAACTTTGTTCAATGTTTCAAGTTTCACATTTTGATTAGTGGTATGTACATGATACACATGGTATACACCGTCCAACGACGGTGCAGGTTCCTTCTCGACAATGCAACAATAACAAGACCCATACACTAAAATGTATGCACGCATGACTGTAAGTCGCTTTGGATAAAAGCGTCTGCTAAATGGCATATTATTATATTATTATTATAAGAAAATATAAGAAAACGAACATAAAGTAAATGGCGCAGAATAATATAATTAACATTTTAGCATAAGTATAATACATGAAGGCACAATTTCTAGTCCAATATTTACACGTGTTTTGGGGAAGGGGGGCAAGTGTTTAAATTGTGTAGTATTTAGCAATCATAAGAGTGGTAGCAGCAGTTGTGTGTGTGTAGATGAGTGTATATTTATGTGGGTGGGTGAGTGAGTGCCAATGTGCTAACATGCTGACCACACCGCCCACGTCGCAAAATAAATGTAGACATACATGTTATTCAATCATTGCAGCCACACTGCTCGCGCGAGCGTCTGTGTAGCCAGGCGCTAAAATAGAACTTGGTTCTATTTGTGATGCTTGACATGCTGCAAGTCTCTCCTCTCCCATCTCCTCCTTGGATTTTAGGAGCATATATGCCAGTGTTGCCAACTCCTCAGTAAGGAAAGTAGCTATTGGCTGCCCTAAAAGTCGCTAGAAGTCACTAAATGACGTCATCACATAATTTGCATAATTGGCCATGTGCATGTAATTGTGATGGACGCTGTAGGAGAGAGGAATAAGGTCATGGGAGAGACAAAAAGTGAGTAAAAACACCCTAAATATGTTTAGAACTACAAATGAAAAGTCGCTAAGTTGGCAACACTGCATATACCCATGTGAGTGATTGAAAGCTGAACTGAGGTCCACACTCCAGTCCAGTTGGTGGTGGTAATGCACCTTAAAGTTGGTTGCCAACCGTCATATAAAGTCCGAAGAAGAAGAAGCCTGAAGGAGGAGAGATTATAATAATATAATATAATATGCCATTTAGCAGACGCTTTTATCCAAAGCGACTTACAGTCATGCGTGCATACATTTTTGTGTATGGGTGGTCCCGGGGATCGAACCCACTACCTTGGCGTTACAAGCGCCGTGCTCTACCAGCTGTTGCTTAATTGTCGGAGTAGAGGACCTTGTGCATTTCAGGTAAAATAACAACCCAATGTTTATATCCCAGGACAAATTAGCTAGCAACAGCAAGCTAGCTAGATAAATTGCCATACATGTTTAATGCTTTTCGACCTGTACCCAAATTAAAATAGTTGGTTCAGAGTTCGTTTTGATATTTCAACCTGCGTGTCCTGATCGCGTCTGGTGTGGGTGGACAAAACAAACATGCATGCGATGGCGCACGTGGACGCACATGCGTGCCCGGTCTAGTCAGCATGTAAGGTGCGGAGAGTCAGTACAGGTGGTCAGTCCAGTTCAAGTGTTCAGTAGTCTGATGGCTTGTAGATAGAAACTGTCTCTGAGCCTGTTGGTATCAGACCTCATGCTCTGATATACACACACACACACACAGATTCATGCTACACACACGTCACAACTGCTGCTACCAGACCCTTATTATGATTGCTAAATACTGCACAATTTAAAACACTTGCCCCCCAATTCCCCCTTCCCGAAAAGTGACTGAACAGCTCCTGGCTGGGGTGTGTGGGGTCCTTGATGATGTTGCGGGCCTTCCTCAGGCACCATTCCGAGTAACTGTCCTGGGTGGGTGGGAGTACGGTCCCAGTGATGTACTGGGCCGTCTTCACCACCTGCTGGAGGGCCTTGTGGTCATGGACGGAGCAATTCCTGTACCAGGCCGTGATGCAACCGTCTCGCTCTCTCTCTCTCTCTCTCTCTCTACCGCACCTGCTGTCTCAACCTCTGAATGCTCAGCTATAAAAAGCCAACTGACATTTACTCCTGTTGCACCCTCTAAAACCACTGTGATTATTATTTGACCCTGCTGGTCATCAATGAACGTTTGAACATCTTGAAGAATGATCTGGCCTTAATGGCCATCTACACTTGTAATCTCCACCCGGCACAGCCAGAAGAGGGCTGGCCACCTCTAAGAGCCTGGTTCCTCTCTAGGTTTCTTCCTAGGTTCCTGCCTTTTCTAGGGAGTTTTTCCTAGCCACCATGCTTCTACATCTGCATTGCTTGCTGTTTGGGGTTTTAGGCTGGGTTTCTGTATAAGCACTTTGTGACATCTGCTGATTGTAAAAAGGGCTTTATAAATACATTTGATTGATTGAGGACTCAGGACGCTCTCGATGGTGCAGCGGTAGTATTTGGAGAGGACCCAGGGTGGCATGCCACATTTTTTTCAGCCGCCTTAGGAAGTAGAGACGCTGTTGCAGGTGGGGACTATAGCCTGGGACAGGGACAGGTTGATGATGTCTGAGAAGACAGTACAGGTCTTGTACAGGTAGGTTATGATGACTAGGTTATGAGTGACTATGAGGCACAATGAAAATCTGTTTTTAAATCAGTTAGGCTAAATGACCTCAAACTAGAATTAACTTTTAGGAATTAATGTTAAGATGTTCTGCATTTCTCTAAGTGGTGCAATAAAAAATAAATCTGGCTATATAATCTGTTCAAGAGATGTATTGCATGATCACATTTATGTGCAATTTTTTTTCATGTTCGCATGCTTGAAAAAGTGGTCATACGCCAAACAACTTCGGCAAAGAACCACTGCCAAATTAATTGAATGAAGGGTCGTTCCATTTGATTTCGATCACTTTCTGACTGCACTCCTTTAGATTTTAAGGAACCCTTCCATACTTGGGAGAAGTGGACAGAAAGTGACTTTTTGGACCTGAATGCTAAAACATTCAGGCGATAGAGGTGCTCAAAGATTTACCCATTTTTCATACCCCACCCTACCATGAGACATCCATGTCTTCATCACTGAAAAATATAAATTGTTGAGTTTGATATAATTTGAAAGCTTACAATCAGGGTTGTCAAACTATAATATAATTTCTTGAAATACGTTTTTTTAATGAAACAATTTCATTTTTTTTACCTTTAACGTTATTTAGCAAAAAATGCGTAAAATGAGATTTTTTTTACATTTTCATATATGTTGGAGTTTAGATCTTATTTTACATAATCAAAGGTGTTTGTTGTGCCAACCATCGGTGAGACACAGCATGCTATTTAATACAGGGTGGGTGTCATGTTTTGGCGGATGAATGTACTAACATTTTAATAAAATAGACATTTAATAATAATAATAATATGCCATTTAGCAGACGCTTTTATCCAAAGCGACTTACAGTCGTGCGTGCATACATTTTTTTTTTGTGTATGATAAAGATGGTTAGAGGTCCATACATCAGAGAATGTTGGGAATATCCATTGTTTTAAATTGAATGGTCAATCTTCCATCGGAAAGCTATTGAAATCATAGTGTGTTCTAAGTTCATAAGTTCTGTAGTTGCCATGGCGCCCTAGTAGCTCCTGTAAATACAGCTGAAGTCGGAAGTTTACATACATACCAAATACATTTAAACTCAGTTTTTCACAATTCCTGACATTTAATCCTAGTAAAAATTCCCTGTCTTAGGTCAGTTAGGATCACCACTTTATTTTAAGAATGTGAAATGTCAGAATAATAGTAGAGAGAATGATTTATTTCAGCTTTTATTTCTTTCATCACATTCCCAGTGGGTCAGAAGTTTACATACACTCAATTAGTATTTGGTAGTGTCAAATTGCGTCCATTCGAATCTGGTATAGGAACAAAAAGAGGTCAATACACGTCTTCTAAGATAGACTAGTATTTTAATTAATGCAAACACTTGAATGGTAAATATGATGTTCGTATATACGGGCCCACTGAAACACCACGCAGGGCAGTCAGAAAACTAACTTTTTCAACCCAAGGTTCTTCTTTAATACTCTGACAGAGATAGTTCCTGCTCCAGGCTGGGCCTGTCAGAGTAGAGGCTGGGTGTGGTTTAAACTTACCCAACCTATCGATGGCGCACAGGCTGGTCCCAGCCTCTTGGCGCTTCACTGTTGCCAGGACTGTCCCTTGCTTCTTTATTGCTCCTCCCACTTCCTTTGTCTTTTATGGCGGCTAAATTCGACTTTCATTCAGTTCAGAATCAATAGTAATCCAATCAATCAATCCCTTATCTTGTAAAAACACTCATGTTTAGTTCAAACTCTGTTCTACCCCGGCTCTCCCGGGCTTGACCTGAAGACTGATGGTTGGTCATGACCGGTCCATACTTAAATCTTTCAAACCTAACACAAACCCCCTAAATTTAACATAACAACCCTTTATAACCATCATACTAGGTGTGTTGTTTTTTATTTGAAAAACCCAATTTGAAAAACAACAACCACAAATAGCCAGGCCCCACTTAATTTGGTAGCTCACTTTTATGACCTAAATATTGCCTAACTTCACTACTGCTCCCCCTAGCCCTGGGCAACATTCCAATGAGATAAGCTAATCTCTTTCTCCTGGTTATACATTTTGTTAACCTTCAATTACCATCAGTAATCTAAAGATGGTAGTACACACAAAACATGATACAGATATCCCCAGTCCTAACCCATCAATAATTGTTTGTATCAATCTAATTCCTCATAACTAATCCATAAAACCACTCAAAATTCCTCGAGTATACAATTATTATTTAATTGATTACCCTAAATCTGCTACATGTGATCTCATCTCAAATGATCCATTATCAATTATTTGATCAACCCCCTAGGAAAATCTGTCTCCCCTTCTATGTGCTAAGTCAATAGTAGCCAATTCAAACACCTCACAATTTGGATCAAAGGGTTCTACTCTTTCTCCCTCAAGGACTAGTCACGCCTTATCTTCCTCTTCCTCACACTCAAAGCTAGGAAATAGACGTCTGTTAGGCTTCTCTCTCTTTTCTTTCTTTCCTCCTCCCCTGGGTCTGCATTGAAAATAGTTATGGCCTGTCTTACCACAGTATCTGCATGGGACCTCACACTCTCTGGCGAAATGCCCTCCTTTGTTACAGTTGAAGCATCGACCTCCCACGCTGTAGCCTTCACTTTTCCCTGCCTTTACCCGCTATTTCCCCAAGAGTGGCCATTAGGTACTCTGCTCATTTCTGCTCTTTCTTGGCTCTGTCCTGTCTGTTATTCTGCTCATGATGGATTGCATGTCTCTCTGAGGCTATTACACAATTCAGTTATTTTCCCAACATACTCTCCGTGATCGGCCCATGGCAAAAGTGTCCTCTGGGCATCCCCTGAAACCCATTGCCCTCTAACGGCAGCCCAAACCTTACTATTCCTGTTTTGGGGTGGGTCATTCCTTCTACCGCTCTGGCCACGTCCTCTGTGTTCATGGCCTGTCTGCTAAATGGCATATTATTATTATTACTGTATACATCTAAGGTTGCTGGGGCCTCTTTCATTCCCCGCCAATAGATTAGGTAGGGCTATCAGTGGGTACTGGCCCCCTCCTACTCTGTCTCTCTCTCACTGCTTCTTTCTCCTTTACACACCTTCCTCACATTAATTTCAAGTGTGGATTTTAGAGCCTTCAATGTTCTTTCCGCTTCTCCACTGGTAGTCATGTTTTCGTTTTAATTTGTAATATTCGTCCGTTATTTAATTATTTAAAGTACGTCTATCTATTTATTTAAATCAAATTATTCCCACCTAATTAGTTAAAGTCGGTGCATATTTATATTTCAACGATAAACCAAATTATTTCAGTCTAATTATTTAACCAGTATTTTGCAGGGTCAAACATCAAACATTAAATTAAATAATAAACCAAATTGCTTCAACTTAATTATTTAAAACCAGTATGATGCTATGTCAAACATCAAACGTTACAGTTCAGTTATATCAGTTCAAACGTTTCAGTTTAGTCATACTCGTTATTCATTATTTTTACCTTTATATTCCCAATTTACTATTACTCCTTCCAACCTCGCCTCCTATTCCTCCTCCTATCTACAAAATACTCTGCCGAACCTAGCCGTACCCTCGTAGTTACGGACCTTGCCGGTCGCCAGTATTTATCTAAAATTTCCCGAACCTAGCCGTACCCTCGTAGTTACGGACCTTGCCGGTGTAATTCCTCGAACCTAGCCGTACCCTCGTAGTTACGAACCTTGCCGATACCAATTACTAATTCAATTATCCCCTATATTATCAAAAATTTCCCGAACCTAGCCGTACCCTCGTAGTTACGGACCTTGCCGGTGTAATTCCTCGAACCTAGCCGTACCCTCGTAGTTACGGACCTTGCCGGTAGAACAATACTCTATGGTACCATGGTTTAACATCACATTCACCACAGGTTTGCATGTCACAATATGGTGCTTATCTACTCATAATAATTCGTATAATAATTCATAATTTAGTTCACTTACATCAAACAGGTGTTTCACAAAATTAATTTGGATAAAGCCAATGTGCAGAACTTTAGTTATATAACAATAGGTGTCTGCTTACCTGTTTTTAGTTGTCCGGACTCTTTGTGAAACACACCGTCCAACGGCAGCGATGTCCAATCGGCCGGACAATTCCCAGCGAAGTCCCTCTACCAGATCACGTCGTTGGTCACCAATTGTCAAATTGCGTCCATTCGAATCTGGTATAGGAACAAAAAGAGGTCAATACACGTCTTCTAAGATAGACTAGTATTTTAATTAATGCAAACACTTGAATGGTAAATATGATGTTCGTATATACGGGCCCACTGAAACACCACGCAGGGCAGTCAGAGAACTAACTTTTTCAACCCAAGGTTCTTCTTTAATACTCTGACAGAGATAGTTCCTGCTCCAGGCTGGGCCTGTCAGAGTAGAGGCTGGGTGTGGTTTAAACTTACCCAACCTATCGATGCGCACAGGCTGGTCCCAGCCCCTTGGCGCTTCACTGTTGCCAGGTGTTAGTTGTTTCTGTTGCAGTACACATGTCCTTGAGCGGTTTAACAAAGAGGCAGTGTGTGTGTGTGAGTCACAAGTCTATCTCAGCCTACCCCCTAACGGTTCCTCACATTAATCACAGCTTGTTATGTTAAACAATCTATATCAGTACAGCACAAACCTATTATGTTTAATCATTAATGTATTCTTTCTAAGCTAGGCATCACATCTAGTTGTAAGAAAATAGATCCCCACAGTAGCATTGCCTTTAAATTGTTTAACTTGGATCAAACGTTTCGGGTAGCCTTCGACAAGCTTCCCATAATAAGTTGGGTGAATTTTGGCCCATTCCTCCTGACAGCTGGTGTAACTGAGTCAGGTTTGTAGGTCAGAAGCTTGTAGCATCATACCCAAGAAGACTCGAGGCTGTAATCACTGCCAAAGGTGCTTCAACAAAGTACTGAGTAAAGGGTCTGAATACTTATGTAAATGTGATATTTTTTAAATTAATTTTTTATACATTTGCTAAAATGCATAAAAAAAAAAAACGTTTATGCTTTGTTATTATGGGGTATTGTATGTAGATTGATGTGGGGGAAAACGATTTCATCCATTTTAGAATAAGGCTGTAACGTAACAAAATGTGGAAAAAGTCGAGGGGTCTGAATACTTCCCAAATGCACTGTATAGATAATAGAATAGGCATTCCCATTCAAGTTGACATTCGACGGTGGGTGGACCGACAGGCCATCTTACCTGGTAGGAAATGGAAGATAAAATGTCAATTCAATTTCAATGGTGTACCAGCTAAATTGCAGTGGTCTGAAGGGATGGCAGGTAGCCTAGCGGTTAAGAGCGTTGGGCCAGTAACCGAAAGGTCGCTGGTTTGAATCCCAGAGCCGACTGGGTGAAAAATCTGTCTGTGCCCTTGAGCAAGGCACTTAACCCTAATTGCTCTTGTAAGTCGCTCTGGATAAGAGTGTCTGCTACATTACGTAAATGTAAATTGGATAGGTCCATTCTATGAATTCTGTTTCTATGATTGAAATGACACCCACCCTGTATTTAAGAACCGATAACGGGCAAAACACAAGCACCTCAGATGAGCTACATACAACATGTGAAAATAAGAGAAATCTGAGTTTACGTATTTTTAGGTAATTGGCATTAAAGGTTAAACAATTGCTATAAAATAAATACATTTTCAAGAAAGTATCAAACCGACATGGATGTCTCATGGTAGGCTGGGTTATGAAAAAAATTGGTGAACTTTGACCAAAATCTCTTTCTGACCACTATTACCATGGGAAAACATGAAAGGATTCATTCAATTCTAAAGGGGTGCAGTCATGAAGTGATTAAAATCATATGGAACAACCATGAAACAAAGAGCACAGAAGCAAATGCATCTTCTACTTGAACAGCCACTGTAAATTATTTGAAGATAAATACTGGTGTAACGTAACCCCTTCAAAGAGACTCACCAGAGAGGCAGCTCCTCTGCAGGCGGAGGTTAGGTTTTGGCTGATGGCGGTTTTGTCGTTTGAGGGTACGGTAGTTTGGGAGGTTCTGCTGATTGTCATCGGAGCAGGTAAACGCAGCGCTGGCTTGCTCCTCTGTCGCTTTAAATTAGAAGAGAGAGGTGTCCCCCTGACCCAGAGATCATGTTTGTGTGTGTTTGTGTGTGTCTCCACTTCAGTAATCCTGTAGCCTTTGTACCTCTCACACACACACACACTGCAGACTGCCTCACATACACGCTGGAAACTGCAGTATCAGCAGAGCGGCAGATACCTCTGTGTGTGGCCCCTCCCCTGCCCTGTGCTGCCCCCCACCCGCAGCGCACGCAGGGCAGTGTGTGTGTGTCTCTACGGCCCCTCGGGCCTCTCTGGTTCTGTGGGTCAGAGTGTGTGTGTGAGCTCTCGGTTTCCCCTCCTCTTGAAGTGGACAGGAAAAGGACTGTTTTTTTTCCAGGATATCTGTAGCGGGCGGTGTGGTGACTACCCTGAGGCCTGGGAGGAGAAGATTGTTCAACAGGCAGTGGAGAGCAGGACACAGCAAAGGGAGGCCTGCTCTGAAACACACAGCCTGGAGCAGACCGTCACAGGCACAGGCTCCGGCTCACGACAGGTCATGATCAAGCTGCTGGCTTTGTTCTTGTGATTTAGCCTAGTTGGAGAAGCCACTGTGGAGGAAAGAGAGGATTTCTGTAGTATTTTCCTCTTAGCCCAGAGGACTGACCAGGACTGCCCTGTGTGTGTTTCTATGGGCCTGTGGAGCCACAGGCAGGCACGGGACCTCAGTGTGTTGTTGACGGGAGCTCTGAATGTTTTATTGTTCTGAAAAACAAACGAGTGGCTGGGACTTTACCCACAGACACAGTGCTATTAGGACAACGGCAGATACTAGGCCACTTCATTATCACCACAACACCAGAGGCCTGAGAGAACAGGAGCCTCACCAGGATTATTATTACTCAACTGGAGTTTGATCTCTACACAGCAGCAGACTGAGCTCAGCACACGCTACTGTCACAGCACCTGAAGAGGCTTCTGTGTGCAGGATCTGACTGGCTGACTGACGGACAGGCGGCTGGCATAATATCGATGAGCCCTGCCTACTTGGCACTCAGATGTCTGTCTGTAATTCCTAAGGAGAGGAGGGGACATCTACTACACCTCTACTAAGGATTTTACTGCTTGGTTTTATGAGGATTTTTTTTTTAAATCCGTTTTTAGATCAGGATTTTTCTAAAGAGTCAGTGGTTAGCTGATTGTATATTATCTTTAGTAAGCATGACTTAGAGTTGGATTCAAAGATGGGTTGGGTTGATTTTTAAAGATTATTTATATCATTGTGTCAGAGACTGAAGTCATATTGTAAGTACTTAGGGGAAGTTTAAGACTAGTTTTGATTTTCCTCAGCCTGCTAAGGCTCCAGACAGCCAGACCAGACATCGCACGGATCTAACCAGGACCTTTTTTATTCTCTGTCTGGTATGTCTCACCATCAGGAGGTGACCTCACTTCCTGTCTATGACTTGAAGGACACTCCTCAAGCTAACGTCAATGAAGAGCGGCATTGTTGGTTATAAAATGGAGCCGTGTGCACGGAGAGCAGCACTGAGTTCAAAGGTGAAACTGCACTGAGCAGAGAGAGGGAGGAGCCCAGAGAGGGAGAGAGGAAGGGAGAAAGAGGGTAAGAGAAGCTGTAACTCCAGAGTGTGACTGTGCAGTCTGGACTCCCCAGTCTCCCAGGCTGATGCAGGCTGCTGACAGAGGCTGTGGGATCCTACCCTAGACCTTTGACTGGAGAGACACACTCTGGATGGTTCATCTGTCTACCAGCTGTTAATCGGACGCTCCAGCAACGTCTGTTTTTCATTTAATGGTTTTTCATTTAATGGTTTGTTTGTTCCTGGGACAGAGGAAAGACCAGTCTCTAAGAACACAGGGAGAACCACCTGCTCTGCATGTGTCTGGACCTCTGTGCTCAGGATCTGTTTCTGAGCTGTGGAGAACCTCTGCGGGGGATCTGTTTTTACATTTTCTCTCTGATGTGTGTCCATGTGCAGTGGCATGATAGCCCGTGTGTGTCCCTGGAGGCGCGCGGATGCTGGACCTGTGAACTGTGAATGACACACACACTGCTTTAGCGGACCACTTCCACACACCCAAACACACACAAACTCCTGGACCACTGGAAGCCAGCAGAGCCATGGAGTGTTCGGCCGTGCAGGCGGAGACTCCTGGTATCCATAACAACAGTGTAGAGTTGACCCTGGAGGAGAGTCCGGTCCTCATCTCCTCATTCTGCACCGAGCTACAGCTAGATAGCATGGGTATGTGTGTGTGTGTGCGTGCGTGTAGGATATGTTGTGAACATGCAGGATACAGTGCTGTTGAAGCCGTCCCACCAGTTCGTATACTCTAGTGTGTTTTAGCTCCGTAATAGTGAAGGAAACGACTAAATATATCTTTGTCATGTTTTGGAGGCTCTTTAATTATTTTGTGTTAATGAATTAATAATGTTGTGGTTGTTTCTTCTGTGTAGATGGAGGAGGGGGGTATGACATAGTGAATAACCAGGTGATACCAACACCAGGGCCACCACCAAACTACAGATCACATAATGCCTCACTTCGACAAAGTTGGGAGATGAACTACCAGGAAGCAGCCATCTATCTACAGGTACCCCACACACACACACAGCCATTTTGGCATGTTGGCTAGCTAGACTATATTACGGTCTACTTGGTATTTACTTTAAAAGTTAGATGGTAATGATTAGCTACATTATAATGTTATGGGGTAGTTATAAGTTGTAAGCTGACTGTAAGAAAGCCAAGCTATGGTGGGACACATCAGCATTATGTGACGGGTAGATCATGTGAGTTTATTGTGTGCTAAACCCCTATGCTAAACATGGTACCTTTTATTTGTAGCTATAGGTATAGCTCAGGTGAATGGTAGAAAGCTGTAGAACAAATGTATCATATTTTCACACTTTTATTATGAAACAAAATTCTGATGTAAGTGTGTGTGGTCGGTCCATAGGAAGGAGAGAACAATGATAAGTTCTTCACACACCCTCGGAACCCCAAGGCGCTGGCAGCATACTTGTTTGCTCACAACCACCTGTTCTACATGATGGAGCTGCTAACAGGACTCCTACTGATGGTGCTGTCTCTCTCTGAGGCTCCCGCTGTACCATCACTACGCCTGGATGTTTATGTACGTACACACACACTACCACTGACACACACACACACACACACACTGCCACTGACACACACACTGCCACAGGTCCACACCACTCTGGACCTGCTGGGTTAGGGTTAGAGGTCGGAGGTGAAAGGTTAAAGGATGTGTTCTGTCTCTGTAGGTCCACGCCACTCTGGAGTTATTGGCTCTGGTTATGGTGGCGTTTGAACTCTGCATGAAGCTGCGCTGGCTCGGCTTCCACACATTCATCAGACACAAGAGGACCATGGTGAAGGTACATACACACAACTATATAGGAGCATCCCAAGCAGTGCATATAGATTGCAAACAAGAGTGGTCCCATAATAGATCCCTGAGGGACCCCTTGTGACCCTTTATACTTACAAGAGTGACACATTCTTGCCTGTCAGTTAGATGGTTTACAAACAGTTATAGTTTCACCATTTCATATGACTGACAGCTGGTCTCTCCTGTGTGTAGACGTGTGTGTTGCTGCTCCAGTTTGTGGAAGCCATAGTGGTTCTGATCCGGCAGACGTCACACTTGCGTGTGACCAGAGCTCTCAGACCCATATTCCTGGTGGACTGCAGATACTGTGGTGCCGTGCGCAGGTACACACACACTCATATACCGCAGATACATCACATACACACCTGTATTACCTCGCACTGCTTTGTTGTTTCCAAAGAGTGAATAACTGTTGTGTGTTGTCACCCTCTTGACCAATCAGAAACCTGCGTCAGATCTTCCAGTCCCTTCCCCCTTTTATAGATATCCTGCTGCTGCTGCTCTTCTTCATGGTCATCTTCGCCATCCTGGGTGAGAGACACACACACACACCATCTTTACTGTTCATCAAAGTTGATCATGACATTGATCCTAAATGACAATCCTCGAGGAGCCTCCAAAAACATTGGAAATTATATAATCTTAAAAACAACCTTACAAACAACTCTACCTTGAAATCTAAAATAAATTATGTTCTATTGTGCCTGTCCGAGTATGGATCTGTTCTCTCTCTACAGGCTTCTGTCTGTTCTCCCCTAACACTTCTGATCCGGTAAGTGAAACAGTTTGACTGATATTTTCAGTATGTTGTGCCTCTGTAGACTGCTAGTCTGGTGCTAACTGGAGGGGTCTGTCTCATACTGTTTTGTCTGGCTTTTCTCTTCTCAGTACTTCAACACTCTGGAGAACAGCATCGTTAGTCTTTTTGTGCTCCTGACCACCGCAAAGTAAGACTTGCTCATCTACCACACACCATAACTCCTACTTTATACACCTGTCTCTCTAATAGTCTGATATGTTTCTTACTCTGTGCCTGTTGAGATTGTAATGCTCTCTCAGGACAGCATAGTGCCTGTTGAGATTGTAATGCTCTCTCAGGACAGCATAGTGCCTGTTGAGATTGTAATGCTCTCTCAGGACAGCATAGTGCCTGTTGAGATTGTAGTACTCTCTCAAGACAGCATCAGTAGTGGAAAAAGTACCCAGTTGTCTTACTTAAGTAAAAGTAAAAAGTTACCTTTAAAGAAAATGAGTCACCCAGTAAAATACTACTTGAGTAAAAATCTAAAATTATTTGGTTTGAAATATACTTAAGTATCAAAAGTAAAAGTATAAATCACTTCAAATTCCTTATTCCTCTTTTTATTGTATTTTTACGGATAGCCAGAGGCACACTCCAACACTCAGACATTATTTACAAACGAAGCATGTGTGTTTAGTGAGTCCGCCAGATCAGAGGCAGTAGGGATGACCAGGGATGTTCTCTTGATAAGTGGGTGAATTAGACCATTTTCCTGTCCTGCTTTTGGTACTTTTGGGTGTCAGGGAAAATGTATGGAGTAAAAAGTCAAAGTTTTCACAAATATAAATATTAAAGTAAAGTACAGATACCCCCAAAAAACTAAATTGCTGTAATTTACAGCGTTAAATAACACTAATGTGTGAGAACAGTATTTTTTGTGAACAAATGTTTCATTTTGGCATTATAATAAGGTTGGTAGCAACATGGAAAATCGTTGTGGAAATCTGTTGCAGCTCAAGTCGACTACAAAATCCACAATTCAATGCTCTCTCTATGGGCTGGCTAGCTAGCTAGCAAACAATAATACCAAAGACAATATCAGCATCTAATGTAACTAGTTAGCTGTAAAATCGCCTAAACAAACTGCTCTGTCATTTTATGAGTCTACAATCTCACCATGTTCAACCTGCAGATCGATGTGCCTCACGGAGTGGAGTCTAACATTTGCAACGGCAGATATACGTTTGAGGAGTTGGGAAACGTTGCCCATGCTACGACAATGGACCGCGCGGTGCATTCTGGGCTATTCTGGGACAAGGAGCGTTCTCCTTCAGAGTGAATGGAAGTCTATTGTGCGCAAGCTGAAAAACCCAACATTAGCACGAATTTCATAAACAATGCTTGCTATCTGTAGTATCTTATAGCTTTGGAATCGTGACATTACGTTCTTTCGAGGAAAATAGGCACGTTTCTCGACATATACATTAACTTTGAGAAGGGATTGCGTGACGATTAGTTTAGCAACCGCTTTACGCAGCATGACAACGTGAGTGCGATTGGTCAACAGTCTGCTGGGTGGGGCGTAATACGTTCTTTGATTCATTGGATTCCTATCTCCTTTCTATAATATCTCTGGCAACGGCATCATGCAATGCACACTGCACTAAAGAGGCAGACAATTAGGAAAAATGTGCTACGACCTCCATTCAATTACACATTTCTCGAGGTAGGAATATTGCAAAAATATTATCAATGGCTCATTCGAGAGAAGACATCCTCCCGAGTTATGACATCAGCCAGTATTGAAATCTGACATGTATGATATAAATTTTTGCAATCTAAAAGTTGTATTCCTATTAACTTCGAGTGTAGTGAGAGCGACTTTATCACAGTGCTATGTCATACCAGCTGGATTTCTGCCTGCTTGAACGCCAATAACTCACATGAAAACATGAAATGACCCAGGGAATCGATAGAACATCACTCAGAGATGCACAAAAACAATATTACATTCAAAATGGGTGAACCTTTCTTTTAAGTACTTTACACCACTGAACAGCTTAGTGCCTGTTGAGATTGTATTACGCTCAAGACAGTATAGTGCCTAATGAGATTGCTGGTGTTCTGTTTCCTCTAGCTTCCCAGACGTGATGATGCCAGCGTACTCTAGGAACCGCTGGTCCTGTGTCTTCTTCATCGTCTACCTTTCCATTGAACTCTACTTCATCATGAACCTGGTACACACACACACATGCTGTTGTTTCCTCCCTGTGCACCCTATGGCCACGGTTTGATAGTGTGTTTGTGTTGCAGCTTCTGGCAGTGGTGTTTGATACGTTTAACGGTGTTGAGAAGATGAAGTTTAAATCTCTGATGCTCCACAAACGCTCCGCTATCGACCATGCCTTCCAACTGCTGGTCAGCAGACAGGTATACACACACACACCCAGCTAGTGTCTGTAAGCTGTTGTAACTTATGTGTAACTGTTGCATTTCGTTCCTGTGTGTTGTCTCCTCAGAGGCCGATGGGTGTGTCTCTGAAGCAGTTTGATGGTCTAATGCGTTTCTACAGACCCCGTATGTCAGCCAGAGACCGCTTCCTCACATACAAGGCCCTTAACACTGCAGGAGCACCCATGCTCAGGTAACACACACACATACTGTATGAGCACACACATACTATAAGTGTTGCTGTTTTAAAGAAGTGTGTGATGTTCTGTTGCAGCCTAGATGACTTCTATAAATTCTATGAAGTAATCGGCCTCAAATGGAAGGTAAGCCTAACCGTTTTTATTTGGACAGTGAAGCTAAAATTAGTACATTTGGCTTTATACTCCAGCATTTTGGATTTGAGATCAAATGTTTCATGTGAGGCAACAGTACAGAATTTCTCATTTTATTCTGGGGTATTTTCATACATATACTACATGACCAAAAGTATGTGGACACCTGCTTGTCGAACATCTCATTCCAAAATCATGGATATTAATATGGAGTTGGTCCCCCCTTTGCCGCTATAACAGCCTCCACTCTTCTGGGAAGGCTTTCCACTAGATGTTGGAACATTGCTGCGGGGACTTGCTTCCATTCAGCCACGAGCATTAGTGAGGTCGGGCACTGATATTGGGCGATTAGGCCTGGCTCGCAGTTGGCTTTCCAATTCATCCCAAAGGTGTTCGATGGGGTTGAGGTCAGGGCTCTGTGCAGGCCAGTCAAGTTCTTCCACACCAATCTCGACAAACCGTTTCTGTATGGAGCTCGCTTTGTGCACGGGGGCATTGTCATGCTGAAACAGGAAAGGGCCTTCCCCAAATTGTTGCAACAAAGTTGGAAGCACAGAATCGTCTAGAATGTCATTGTATGCTGTAGCGTTAAAATGTCCCTTCACTGGAGCTAAGGGGCCAAGCCCGAACCATGAAAAACAGCCCCAGACCATTATTCCTCCTCCACCAAACTTTACAGGTGGCACTATACATTGGGGCAGGTAGCGTTCTCCTGGCATCCGCCAAAAACCCAGGTTTTTGGCGGATGTCCACATCACTCCAGAGAACGCGTTTCCACTGCTCCAGAGCTTTACACCACTCCAGCTGACGCTTGGCATTGCGCATGGTGATCTTAGGCTTGTGTGCGGCTGCTCGGCCATGGAAACCCATTTCATGAAGCTCCTGACGTTGCTTCCAGAGGCAGTTTGGAACTCGGTAGTGAGTGTTGCAACCAAGGACAGACAAAATTTGACAAACTGATTTGTTGGAAAGGTGGCATCCAATGATGGTGCCACATTGAAAGTCACTGAGCTCTTCAGTAAGGCCATTCTACTGCCAATGTTTATCTATGGAGATTGGATGGCTGTGTGCTCGATTTTATACACATATCAGCAACGGGTGTGGCTAAAATAGCCGAATCCACTGATTTGAAAGGGTGTCCACATACATTTGTATGTATAGTGTATCTGTTTTACCGTTTAGAAATGAAAGCACTTTATGTGTCTAGTCCCCCCCATTTGAAAACGTGTTGTTTTCGTAAGTATTTGGACAAATTCTGTTTTGGTTGTGTTTCGAATTATGTTATGCCCAATTAAGATTAAAGGGCTACGTCGAGATTTTGACAATGAGGCCCTTTATCTGCTGTAGGCTAATCACCACTGCCCCCGAAGCACCAGTTAGCCTTGAGCCTTGAGCTATCCCCGGCTATCTACCTCTCTGTCTTCCGGACGGTAGTAGCCAGCTAACCAGCTAACTAGCTACTTGCTATTAGCCACCGTTAGCTGCTTTTCTCCATTGTCCATGGCCTGCACTACCTACCAGCCAGCTCTAGCCTGGACTATTATCGGCCAGTCTGCACTGTCTGCACAGCGCGTTATCGACCCAGAACCTATCGGATTTTCTGCCGGAATCACTGAATCACTGGACATTTAACACTGGATAATCGCAACTAGCTAGATGCAACCAAATGAACGTTGTTGTTGGCTAATCAGCCTTGAGCTAGCCTTGAGTCAGGCACATCTCCCGGCTATCTACCTCTCTGTCAACCGGACGGGACCTCCTAGAGTCGACACGGAGCCCTGCCGATCCATCACGACTGGTCTGCCGACGTAATCGTCTGTGGTATCAACAGGCTTCCCGTTGCGACGACCACGAAGATCCATCTGCTAGCCCCGCTCGCTAGCACACGCAAATAACAACCGTGCTTCCTGCTCGCTGTGCTGAAGCACCAATTTGAACTGCTCTCGGACTCACATATTGCTGTTCACTGGACCTTATGATCACTCAGCTGCACAGCTGATGCCTGCTGGACTGTTCCTTTACACGGTACCCTGTCCTGTTTAGCCTCAGCCCAAACTCTATCGCCATTACCAGTTGTTGTCTTAGCTCTCTCTAATAACACCTGTGATTGCTTTATGCCTCTCTCCCATGTCATTATGCCTTGCCTATTGCTATTCCAGTTAGTTCTTATTATACAATTTCACTGTAGAACCCCAACTCCCTCTCAAACTGCCTCAAATAGTTCCTTTGTTCCACCCCTCATACACGCCGAGACCGGCTCAATCGGTGCCTCCAGTGATGCTATCTCTTTCATTGTTACCCAACGCTTAGGTTTACCTCCACTGTACTCATATCCTTCCATATCCTTGTCTGTACATAATGCCCTGAATCTTTTCTACAACGCCCGTAAATCTGCCCCCTTTATTCTCTGTACCCAACGCACTAGAAGACCAGTTCTTAAAGCCTTTAGCCATATCTTTATTCTAGTCCTCCTCTGTTCCTCTGGTGATGTAGAGGCTAACCCAGGCCCTGCAGCCCCCAGTATCACTCCTACTCCCCAGGAGCTATCATTTGTTGACTTCTGTAACCGTAAAAGCCTTGGTTTTCTGCACGTTAACATCAGAAGCCTCCTTCCTAAATTTGAGTTATTCATTGCGTTAGCATACTCCGCCAACCCTAATGTTCTAGCAGTGTCTGAATCCTGGTTTAGGAAGGCCACCAAAAATTCTGAAATTTCCATCCTCAACTACAACATTTTCCGTCTAGATAGAACTGCCAAAGGGGGTGGAGTTGCAATCTACTGTAGAGATAGCCTGCAGAGCTCTATCATACTATCCAGGTCTGTGCCCAAACAGTTTGAGCTTTTGACCTAAATTGGGATATGCTTAACACCCCGGCCATCCTACAATCCAAACTAGATGCCCTCAATCTCACACAAATTATCAACGAACCTACCAGGTACAACCCTAAATCCGTAAACATGGGTACCCTCATAGATATCATCCTGACTAACTTACCCTCTAAATACACCTCCGCTGTCTTCAACCAGGATCTCAGCGATCACTGCCTTATTGCCTGCGTCCGTAACGGGTCCGCGGTCAAACGACCACCCCTCATCACTGTCAAACGCTCCCTAAAACACTTTAGCTTGGGGTCATAGGCAGCATTCCTCCTCCTCCAAACCCGGCGAGTTGAGTTGATGCCAAAGAGTTCGATTTTGGTCTCATCTGACCACAACACTTTCACCCAGTTCTCCTCTGAATCATTCAGATGTTCATTGGCAAACTTCAGACGGCCCTGTATATGTGCATTCTTGAGCAGGGGGACCTTGCGTGCGCTGCAGGATTTCAGTCCTTCACGGCGTAGTGTGTTACCAATTGTTTTCTTGGTGACTATGGTCCCATCTGCCTTGAGATCATTGACAAGATCCTACTGTGTAGTTCTGGGCTGATTCCTCACCGTTCTCATGATCATTGCAACTCCACGAGGTGAGATCTTGCAAGGAGCCCCAGGCCGAGGGAGATTGACAGTTATTTTGTGTTTCTTCCATTTGCGAATAATCGCACCAACTGTTGTCACCTTGGTCTTGTAGCCCATTCCAGCCTTGTGTAGGTCTACAATCTTGTCCCTGACATCCTTGGAGAGCTCTTTGGTCTTGGCCATGGTGGAGAGTTTGGAATCTGATTGATTGATTGCTTCTGTGGACAGGTGTCTTTTATACAGGTAACAAACTGAGATTAGGAGCATTCCCTTTAAGAGTGTGCTCCTAATCTCAGCTCATTACCTGTATAAAAGACACCTGGGAGCCAGAAATCTTTCTGATTGAGAGGGGGTCAAATACTTATTTCCCTCATTAAAATGCAAATCAATTTATAACATTTTTGACATGCGTTTTTCTGGATTGTTTTGTTGTTATTCTGTCTCTCACTGTTCAAATAAACCTACCATTAAAATTATAGACTGATCATGTCTTTGTCAGTGGGCAAACATACAAAATCAGCAGGGGATCAGCAGGGATTTTTCCCTCACTGTATATCCATCCTGCCCTGCCTTTCTAAAGTTTTTGAAAGCCAAGTTAACAAACAGATCACCGACCATTTCGAATCCCACCGTACCTTCTCCGCTATGCAATCCGGTTTCCGAGCTGGTCATGGGTGCACCTCAGCCACGCTCAAGGTCCTAAACGATATTATAACCGCGATCGATAATAGACAGTACTGTGCAGCCGTCTTCATCGACCTGGCCAAGGCTTTCGACTCTGTTAACCTCCGCATTCTTATTGGCAGACTAACTAGCCTTGGTTTCTCAAATGACTGCCTCGCCTGGTTCACCAACTACTTCTCGGATAGAGTTCAATGTGTCAAATCGGAGGGCCTGTTGTCTGGACCTATGGCAGTCTCTATGGGGGTGCCACAGGGTTCAATTCTTGGGCCGACTCTTTTCTCTGTGTATATCAATGATGTCGCTCTTGCTGCTGGTGACTCTCAGATCCACCTCTACGCAGACGACACAATTTTGTATACATCTGGCCCTTCATTGGACACTGTGTTAACAAACCTCCAAACGAGCTTCAATGCCATACAACACTCCTTCAGTAGCCTCCAACTGCTCTTAAACACTAGTAAAACTAAATGCATGCTCTTCAATCGAACGCTGCTGGCACCCGCC
This sequence comes from Coregonus clupeaformis, assembly GCF_020615455.1. Classification (NCBI taxonomy): domain Eukaryota; kingdom Metazoa; phylum Chordata; class Actinopteri; order Salmoniformes; family Salmonidae; genus Coregonus; species Coregonus clupeaformis. The sequence goes on from NC_059207.1 coordinate 30,747,054, forward strand.
CACCCGACTAGAATCACTACTCTTGACGGGTCTGACCTAGAATATGTGGACAGTTACAAATACCTAGGTGTCTGGTTAGACTGTAAACTCTCCTTCCAGACTCACATTAAGAATCTCCAATCCAAAGTTACATCTAGAATCGGCTTCCTATTTCGCAACAAAGCCTCCTTCACTCATGCTGCCAAACATGCCCTCTTAAAACTGACTATCCTACCGATCCTTGACTTCGGTGATGTCATTTACAAAATAGCCTCCAACACTCTACTCAGCAAATTGGATGTAGTCTATCACAGTGCCATCCGTTTTGTCACCAAAGCCCCATATACTACCCACCACTGTGACCTGTACGCTCTTGTTGGCTGGTCCTCACTACATATTTGTTGCCCAAACCCACTGGCTCCAGGCCATCTATAAATCACTGCTAGGCAAATCCCCGCCTTATCTTAGCTCATTGGTCACCATAGCAACACCCACCCATAGTATGCGCTCCAGCAGGTATATCTCACTGGTCATCCCCAAAGCCAACACCTCCTTTGGCCGCCATTCCTTCCAGTTCTCTGCTGCCAATGACTGGAACGAATTGCAAAAATCTCTGAAGCTGGAGACTCTTATCTCCCTCACTAACTTTAAGCATCAGTTGTCAGAGCACCTTACTGATCACTGCACCTGTACACAGCCCATCTGAAATTAGCCCACCCAACTACCTCATCCCCATATTGTTATTTATTTTGCTCATTTGCACCCCAGTATCTCTATTTGCACATCATCTCTTGCACATCTATCATTCCAGTGTTAATACTAATTGTAATTATTTTTCACTATAGCCTATTTATTGCCTTACCTCCATAACTTGCTACATTTGCACACACTGTATATATATTTTCTGTTGTATTTTTGACTATGTTTTGTTTTACCCCATATGTAACTCTGTGTTGTTGTTTTTATCGCACTGCTTTGCTTTATCTTGGCCAGGCTTACCTGGTTAAATAAAGGTGAAATAAATAAATAAATACATATACTTCCCCAGAGTCAGCTGAACTCGTGGATACCATTTTTATGTCTCTGTGTCCAGTAAGAAGGAAGTTAGAGGTATTTTCACGAGTCAATGCTAACTAGCGTTCGCACAATGACTCGAAGTCTATGGGTATCTGCTAGCGTGCTAGCAGATACCCATAAACTTCCAGTCATTGCGCGAAAGCTAGTTAGCAATTGTGCTAGCGCTACTTACCAATTTCCTTCAAACCGCATGCAGACACATAAAAATGACTCTGAGGAAGTAGATAAAGGGCCTCATTGCCAAAATCCTGAAGTATCCCTTTAATCTTAATTGGGCACAACATAATCCGAAACACAACAAAAACAAAATCCAAATGCATCCAACAAGTTTGTAGAGGCACAAGCTTGATGTAATCATTGCGTGCTAGGAATATGGGACAAAATACTAAACTTTTGACTACTTTAATACACATATAAGTGAATTTCTCCAAATACTTATAACACCTTCAAATGGGGGGACTAGATACATAAAGTGCTTTCACTTCTAAACGGTAAAACAGATTTGTATGAAAATACGAAACATTTGGTCTCCAATCCAAAATGCTGGAGTATAGAGCCAAATTAGAAGTTTTAGCTCCATTGACCAAATAAATATGATGGGGAGTGTATATATACACCTCACTGATGTGTGTGTGCTTGCGTGCGTGCGTGCGTGCATGTGATTGTACTTTGTAGGCACGGCGGAGCGGGGAACACTGGTTTGATGATCTTCCACACACTACTTTTCTTATCTTCAAAGGTGACTTGTATTTTTCCCTTCTTTCTTCCATCCCATCCACTGCTGTGTTCCTCTCCTCGTATCTGAGGTGACTCAGACTGACTGACATCCTTCTGTTAATGTTTCTACCAGGCATCAACCTGCTGGTCAAGTCTAAAGCCTTCCAGTACACAATGTGTGAGTGGACATCCATTATTAGTAGTATTAGCTATAGTGCTATCATCTGTGTTGTCAACCTAGAACAAGACTTAACTCTAGGACAAAACTTAACTCTCGGACAGGACTAACCCTAGGACACAATTCTCTCCTCTCTCTCCCCTGTAGATGTGGTGGTGGCCGTCAACGGAGTGTGGATCCTAGTAGAGACCTACATGTTGAATAGTAACTAAACCTATTCCCAGAATATAAAGTACTTTTAATGCAGATTCTCTATTGTGCATGCTTTTTAATTCAGGACTAGGTTTAATCTGGGTCCAGGAAATCGTCCCTAAATGTCAAGTAGAGACCTACATGTTGAACAGTAAGGTTGTTTCTGATCTCTGTCCTGGCCCCTCCCTTGGCAGGTGGATTCTCCTCGTCCAGAATAGTCCCCTGGAGTTACATCATCTTCCTCACCAGTAAGATCAGGCACAAACACACACACTTACACACACACACACAGAGCCACATCCTTTTCGTCACTAGTGAGAACACACATTTTTACTCCTCTCTCTCGCTCTTTTTCAATCTCTAGTCTATGGGGTGGAGGTGTTGTTGAAGATAACGGGCATGGGACCGTTGGCCTACTTCAGCTCCGGCTGGAACCTGTGAGTACTGACCATTAAACCCTTAACTCCTTAACCCTAACCCTCAACCCTTAGCATGTCCACTGTGTTTATTCAGTAGCTTAATGGCCATAAATGTCTCTGTGTTCGCCTCACCAGGTTTGACTTCTCTGTGACGGTGTTTGCCTTTCTGGGCTTGATTGCCCTGGCCTTCGACATGGAGCCCTTCTACTTTATTGTGGTTCTCAGACCGCTGCAGCTACTCAGGTGGGTTACCACGACAACACACACGTACTGGGACCGCTGCTATTCTCTCATTCATACACTTTTTCATTTATTTCCTAATAAAACTGGCCTATGCACTTCAGACGAAGATATTTCTCTGGTCACTACCTCTCTACAAAATGCTTATTACAGACAATTACAAACAGCTTATATATACAGTACCAGTCAAAGGTTTGGACACACCTACTCATTCAAGGGTTTTTCTTTATTTTTACTATTTTCTACAATGTAGAATAATAGTGAAAACATCAGAACTATGAAATAACACATGTGGAATAATGTAGTAACCAAAAATGTTAAACTAATCAAAATATATTTTATATTTTTCAAAGTAGACACCCTTTGCCTTGATGACAGTTTTGCACACTCTTGGCATTCTCTCAACCAGCTTCACCTGGAATGCTTTTCCAATAGTCTTGAAGGAGTTCCTACATAAGCTGAGCACTTTTTTGGTTGCTTTTCCTTCACTCTGCGGTCCAACTCTACCCAAACCATCTCAATTGGGTTGAGGTCGGGTGATTGTGGAGGCCAGGTCATCTGATGCAGCATTCCATCACTCTCCTTCTTGGTCAAATAGCCCTTACACAGCCTGGAGGTGTGTTGGGTCATTGTCCTGTTGAAAAACAAATGATAGTCCCACTAAGTGCAAACCAGATGAGATGGCGTATCGCTGCAGAATGCTGTGGTAGCCATGCTGGTTAAGTGTGCCTTGAATTCTAAATAAATCACAGACAGTGTCACCAGCAAACCACCATCACACCTCCTCCTCAACGCTTCACGGTGGGAACTACACATGCAGAGATAATCCGTTCACATACTCTGCGTCTAACAAAGACACCAAAACCAAAGATCTCAAATTTGGACTCATCAGACCAAAATACAGATTTCCCCCGTACTAATGTCCATTGTTCGTGTTTCTTGGCCCAAGCAAGTCTCTTCTTCTTATTGGTGTTCTTTAGTAGTGATTTCTTTACAGCAATTCGACCATGAAGGCCTCATTCATGCAGTCTCCTCTGAACACTTGAACTCTGTGAAGCATTTATTTGGGCTGCAAATTCTGAGGCTGGTAACTCTAATGAACTTATCCTCTGCAGCAGAGGTAACTCTGGGTCTTCCTTTCCTGTGGCGGTCCTCATGAGAGCCAGTTTCATCATAGTGCTTGATGGATTTTGCGACTGCACTTGAAGAAACGTTCAAAGTTCTTGACATTTTCCGTATTGACTGACCTTCATGTCTTAAAGTAATGATGGACTGTCGTTTCTCTTTGCTTATTTGAGCTGTTCTTGCCATATTATGGTATTTTACCAAATAGGGCTATCTTCTGTATACCACCCCTACCTTGTCACAACACAACTGATTGGCTCAAACTTTTAGCAAGGCACACCTGTTAATTTAAATGCATTCCAGGTGACTACCTCATGAAGCTGGTTGAGAGAATGCCAAGAGTGTGCAAAGCTGTCATCAAGGCAAAGGGTGTCTACTTTGAAAAGTAGACACCCTTCAAGGCAAAGGGTGTCTTATTTTGATTAGTTTAACGTTTATTTGGTTACTACATGATTCCATATGTGTTATTTCATAGTTTTGATGTCTTCACTATTATTCTACAATGTAGAAAATAGTAAAAATAAAGATAAACCCTGGAATGAGTCGGTGTGTCCAAACTTTTGACTGGTACTGTTTGTTGTCAGGTGGGCAATTATTTTGTGTGGGTATTTTGTTAGGTGCATATATGTGTGTTACCGGTATATAGAATTATAAATATTGTATTGATCATCATGTGTTAAGTATGTGCGCTCTATCAGGTTGTAAGTGTGTGTGTGTGTGTGTGTTCTCTCTCTTAGGTTGTTTAAGATAAAGCAGAGGTATCGTAACGTGTTGGACACCATGTTTGAACTCTTCCCAAGGATGGCAAGGTAACAACTTTGCTCACTATATTTACATACAACGCATGTATTAACCTTTTATAAGAACCTGCTTAATAAGAACTTTTATATGTTGTCAGTCTGGGGCTGACATTGATAATCTTCTACTACTCCTTTGCCATCGTGGGGATGGAGTTCTTCGCTGATGTAGTTTACCCTAACTGCTGCAAGTGAGTCACACATACACTCCTCTTACACACAGTTCACTCACACACTAACCTGTCAGTCTACCCTGACACTTTGTTCGAAGCAGAACCTACCACAGACTAAGAATACTAGAAAAGATATTGGCGCTCCAGTAATATGACGGCCATCTTGGTCAGGGTGGTTCACATGAGTTTCAGTTTCAGTCTCTCTCTCTCTCTCTCTCTCTCTCTCTCTCTCTCTCTCTCTCTCTCTCTCTCTCTCTCTCTCTCTCTCTCTCTCTCTCTCTCTCTCTCTCTCTCTCTCTCTCTCTCTCTCTCTCTCTCTCTCTCTCTCTCTCTCTCTCTCTCTCTCTCTCTCTCTCTCTCTCTCTCTCTCTCTCTCTCTCTCTCTCTCTCTCTCTACTATCTCTCTCTCTCTCTCTCTCTCTACTATCTCTCTCTCTCTCTCTACTATCTCTCTCTCTTCTCTCTCTCTCTCTCTCTCTCTCTACTATCTCTCTCTCTCTCTCTCTCTACTATCTCTCTTTCGCTCCCCCCCTCATAGTACCAGTACAGTAGCAGATTCATACAGGCAGATCAATGTAACCATAGGCAACAGGACGGTGCTGGACGAGGGCTACTACTATCTCAACAACTTCAACAACATCCTCAGCAGCTTTGGTAAACACACACACAGTAGTCAATACTAGGCAGTTCCCTTTATACTATGTTGTTATATAATAAAGGGATAGGGATTGATTTGGGATTCAGCATCTCTCTCCCTCTCTCTCTCTGCAGTGACTCTGTTTGAGCTGACTGTGGTAAACAACTGGTACATCACCATGGTAAGACTCTTCCTTCTCACGCTGTATGCTGCCTGTCACCTATCTGATTAAACCTCTGCTGCTGCCTGACTGTCAAGCTTGTCCAGGTTGCTGAGGTTGATTGACAGCTGCTGTCCCCTACCCAACAGGAAGGAGTGACCTCCATGACAACTCACTGGAGCCGCCTCTACTTCATGACCTTCTACATTGTCACCATGGTGAGAGGCGTTGTCTGTGCATGTCTGTGTGTGCACAGATGCTTGTTTGTGTGTGTGTGTGTGCATGCGTGTGTAATGTTCTGTCTGTCCTCTCTAGGTGGTGATGACCATCATCGTTGCCTTCATCCTGGATGCGTTTGTGTTCCGTATGAACTACAGCCGGAAGAACAAAGAACCACTGTTAGATCCTGAGGGTAAGTGTGTGCATGCGTACAAGTGAACAATTCTAGTAAGATGAGAACAGTATAGTGTTTGAGATGTGTGTAACAATGGTGTGTTTGTGTGTGGTAGATGAGAACGGTATAGTGTTTGAGATGTGTGTAACGATGGTGTGTTTGTGTGTGGTAGATGAGAACGGTATAGTGTTTGAGATGTGTGTAACGATGGTGTGTTTGTGTGTGGTAGATGAGAACGGTATAGTGTTTGAGATGTGTGTAACGATGGTGTGTTTGTGTGTGGTAGATGAGAACGGTATAGTGTTTGAGATGTGTGTAACGATGGTGTGTTTGTGTGTGGTAGATGAGAACGGTATAGTGTTTGAGATGTGTGTAACGATGGTGTGTTTGTGTGTGGTAGATGAGAACGGTATAGTGTTTGAGATGTGTGTAACGATGGTGTGTTTGTGTGTGGTAGATGAGAACGGTATAGTGTTTGAGATGTGTGTAACGATGGTGTGTTTGTGTGTGGTAGATGAGAACGGTATAGTGTTTGAGATGTGTGTAACGATGGTGTGTTTGTGTGTGGTAGATGAGAACGGTATAGTGTTTGAGATGTGTGTAACGATGGTGTGTTTGTGTGTGGTAGATGAGAACGGTATAGTGTTTGAGGCAGAGGTGAATCGTGACGAGGCGTTGGCCACTCTGGAGCTTTATAAACAGACGTGCCCTGGACTCTCCTCACTCAACTCTCTACAGGGAGTACTGCTGGCCATGGACCGCAGCGGGGTGAGAACACACACACAGACCTACACTCACAAATAGACAGACACACTCACTCACACAGCAACACAAACCTGCCCCGTCCTACACTCTCAAAAATATAGACTGATGCGTGTGTGTGTGTGTGTGTGTAGAGCTCGTCTCTGGTGTATCTGGGTCGGCGGTCAAGGACCAAGAGTGACCTCAGCATGAAGATGTATGAGGAAGAGATCCAGGTGAGCCTCACGCTGCCATAACAACCAGAATCCTGCTAACTGCTCAATGCTAGATTTGTCACTTTAAATAACACTTTAGCTTACATGACCTAGCTACAAAGGTGATTTTGATCTTGCCTTGTCTCGCAGAGGAGGCTGGTGGAAGGATCTATAGGAGGACAGGCTCATTGTAAAGACTGGAATGGAATAAATGGAACAGCATCAAACATATACTTCGTTCCATTACAATGAGCCTGTCCTCCTATAGCTCCTCCCACCAGCCTCTTCTGGTGTCTAGGGAATTGGATTACAAATGAGTATATTTCTGACATGTCAGTTGTGACAAAAAAAATGGTAATAGTATGACTAATGTGTTATTGGTGTGTGTGTGTGCAGGAGTGGTATGCGGAATACTCCAGAGAGAACCTACCCCAGTCAGACAGAAGCCTAGTGGAAAGAGAGCTGGAAATCCCTACCTCATGCCCTGACCCTGAACCCGACCCTGAACATGAACCCCAACCCCAGCTCAACTCACAAGGACCACTTAGCACTAACTAACAATCACTCACTGTTTTGCTCTCTCTCTCACACACACACACACACACACACACACACACACCTCTCTGACTTCAGTCATCATGTCACAGAGCACTCTGTGAACTTAATGGGGATTGTCTTCCACAATGACAATACAGAGAACCCCTCAATACTCCATGTCTGTCTCCCTCCCTTCTTCCCCCTCCTCCCATCCTGAGGGAGTGTACTCTAGCAGCCTGGTGGGACAGTTGGGATGTGGACAGATGTGATGGTGTCATTGACCTACAGCCTGGATCCTGGATGCAGCAGGGATTTCTGTTGATATGAATCATGTTCTCTATCTGACTGGATCTCAATGTTCAACTCAAGGACCTTAGTCTGCTGATGCATAGACAGCCGAAGCAGAGCATCGATTTAGGGGTTCGAGGGCAGAGTTAGGCCCTCTAGCTGTGAGACAGAGAGCTGATGTTCAAGGCCACCGGAGTACGAGGAGCCACTAGGATGGACTTGGGATTTCACACTGCTCTGGACACGGCGAGGACATACATGTCTGGACAGTGAAAGGACACATACCTGTAGGTGAACACTGTGCTGCCTGTAGATACATACATACTCACACGATCCCGCCCCGTCTGCCAGCACTAAGCTAAGCCCCCTCAACAGCCACTATACCCACACCCCACAAATCCCCCCCACCCAACACACACCCACACCCTTCAAACCCCAGCATCTGTCCAGTAACCTACAGCTATATCTCCTAGCCAGTGTCTGAACAAACCTAAGAGAATAGTTTACTTTTTTAACTTGTTATTCTGTAAGTGTATTATAATGTATTTGGTGTATTAAATGAGGAGTCATTTAAATACGTTGTTCACTTTGTCAAGTGCATTTGTGTAGCTACCTTTGCTTTAAAGTGGCAGGGCTCAGACTAGCCCTGAGACATGGCTATAGACACCTATGGTATTTTAACCATCTTCTCTGTGGATGTTACAGGAAGGATTTTTGATGTTTTTATTTATATCTTAAACAGGGACAATACACAATAATCAACATCTCAGAACCTAGACATGTGTCCACGCATAAGTGCTTTTTACCCTGATCTCACTTCCTTTAACAGACACACACACACACAGCCCTGACAGTTCCAACAAGATAATCCTTTACCAAAGGTGCTTTATATGCAACAATTCCACCTTCAAATATCTATCAGGGACAGTAATGTACTACCTCTATATCTATCATACATCTGTAGTAGTAAAATAATACAATTCCTTAATAAAAATGCATAACATTGATGCAACTGCATAAAGTAGCATGTTTAGGGCCATCTTTAAATGACTTAAACAGCTGCGCCTTGCTGTTTCACGATTGGTTCCCCTTCTCAGAAGTTGGAACTATATAGGTGTTTCTAAGCCATGTTATTTAAAATACATTAGGAAATCGAAATGATTGACAATGTGTTGCATAGAGCACATTTTATACAATTGACTCACATCAACCATTACAGACAGCAGTCACTAAGGAGACACTGCATTCACATTGATTTAAAAGAGAGAATTCCCTTAAAGTTTCTCCTTGTCGGTATATGGGTTACTTTTAAAACTGTGTGTTACTGTCCATACAGTCATTTCTGTATATGTATGTAATTGTTTTGTGTGGACCCCAGGAAGAGTAGCTTGTCCTCATGTAACAGCTAATGGCGATCTAAATATAAAAATATAGTCAGTGCAAACAGACAAAAGTTAAATCACACAGTTTGATTGGTTCCAACTCAGTTAAGGCACAGTGTGATTGGCTGTGACTCCATCTCTCCCAGGAGGAGGGAAGTATCTCAGGTCTCGGTCCGTCTTGTCAGTATTCGCAGGTGGCTCTACCAGACTGGTCCAAACCATCTCGTACAGGCTTCAGGTGTGGATAAAGCCGAACTCCGTGAGCAGCGCAACCAGGAGGAAGACTGCGTAGAAGAGCAGAAGGAAGATTCCATATGCCCGGCCCAGGTGGAAACAACGCAGAGGAACTAGGATGAAGGAGAAGACCAGAGAGAGACCCAGAGAACCTGCTAGAACCCAGGTCAACAAACCCTCTGGTTCCAACTGGGTGGTGTAGAGAAGAGGGTTGGGGGTTAGAGTGAGAGGGGGGTGGAGAAAATAAATTAGAAACTAACCTTCATTGGCACATTTTAACACGCAAATAAAATCAAGCTGTTGCAATACCGGGGTATCAGTCCAATTTTATGTGAACTGAAAAAGGTGTACCACAGGGTTCAATCCTGGGACTGCTTCTATTCTCTCATTCATACACTTTTTAATTTATTTCCTAATAAAACTGTCCTATGCACTTCAGACAAAGACATTTCTCTGTCACTACCTCTACAAAATTCTTATTACAGACAATTACAAACAGCTTATTTATATATATATATATATATATATATATATATATATATATATATTTAACCAAAATATAAACGCAACATGTAAAGTGTTGGTCCCATGTTTTATGAGCTGAAATAAAAGATCCCACAAAAAATTCATACGTACTAATTTCTCTCAAATTTTGTGCACACATTTGTTTACATCCCTGTTAGTGCGCATTTCTCCTTTGCCAAGATAATCCATTCACCTGACAGGTGTGGCATTTTAAGAAGCTGATTAAACAGCATGATCATTACACAGGTGCACCTTGTGCTGGGGACAATAAAAGGCCACTTAAATGTTCAGTTTTGTCACACAACACAATGCCACAGATGTTTCAAGTTTTGAGGGCGTGTGCAATGTCCCAGTTCTTCCATGGCCTGCATACTCACCAGACATGTCAGCCATTGAGCATGTTTGGGATGCTCTGGATCGACGTGTACGACAGTGTGTTCCAGTTCCTGCCAATATCCAGCAACTTCGCACAGCCATTGAATAGGAGTGGGACAACATTCCACAATCAACAGCCTGATCAACTCTATATGAAGGAGATGTCGCGCTGCATGAGGCAAATGGTGGTCACACCAGATACTGACTGTTTTTTAAATCCACGTCCCTACTTTTTTTTAAAGGTATCTGTATAAATTGGAACACAGGACTGATAGTTGCTGATAATGGGCCTCTGTACGCCTATGTAGATATTCCATTAAAAATCAGCCGTTTCCAGCTACAATAGCCATTTACAACATTAACAATGTCTACACTGTATTTCGGATCAATTTGATGTTATTTTAATGGACAAAATAATTGCTTTTCTTTCGAAAACAAGGACATTTCTAAGTGACCCCAAACTTTTGAACGGTAATATATATGAGGTTAATGGTACTGAAGCTAAGAGCAGACGTACCGTCACCACTGGCTCGTTGTTAAACATCTGCATCAGACAGCCAATGCCCACTCCAATCAGCATGTCTGAAAGGAACATGGTCAAGGGCAGAAACATGATGCACACATGACTGCATAGGCCTACACGTAGCACAGGTACACACATTCACAGGCATAAACAACACACACATACTCGCATTTAACTTGCACAAACACACGTCCAGCAGACACACAAAAGGATACTAAAGATGATTCCCCCAAAGCAGGCTGATAATGCCATCCGAGGATAGCCCTGGCGAGCGATGGTGATGTCAGAAAAACAATCTAGAAACCGAAACAAACAGAGTCAACACTACAGTAAGCAAGCTGTCTGTCTTCTGTTGTATATTTAGTAGGTGAGTGCAGGGGTAACCGCAGTGTGTGTGTCTCACCACCAATGCTATTTCCCCAGGCCAGCAGTGTGAGACCCAGTAAATTGTTGGACAGACTAAGGACCACACCGAGCATGTGCAGGATACTGACCACCTCCGAGGCTGCTGCACTGATCCACATCGCACTCACCACAAAGCCCAGCAGAGAGAACACCTATGGAGAAAACACACACATTATACAAACACTTACCACAACACCTAGCAGAAACAACAACAGCTACAGAGTGAACTAATGTGTACACGTGTCTTACTGAGTGGTATGCTGGGGGGTGGTCGTTAGAAGTGGTGAGGAAGACTATGGCGGAGAGGAAGAGGCCGAAGAGCAACGTCAACGCCCAGACAGGAAACTGACCCTCAATCAGATACAAACCGTCTATAGAGAGAGAGAGAGAGAGAGAGAGAGAGAGAGAGAGAGAGAGAGAGAGAGAGAGAGAACACCAGTCCAGTCGGTTAGCCCACTTCCTCTGGAGAGGATGTCACATCTTATTGAATAGAGATTAAGGTTATTTGACTACACACAGGCATGCAGACTTACACTCTCCGGAGCTGAAGGTGAGCACACACACCAGCGGCGCAGTGATAAGGTGGAGGCAGTTTAATGGTCTTCTCCAGTTCCTGTCTTCTTTGTCAGGATCCACCACTGGAACAGTCAGCAGCAGCAGTACCTCCAGTGGCATCTAGTGGACAGGGGAGGAACTGCAGCTCAGCAACAACTCACACTCAAAATTCACACTGATGCTCCTGTCCAAAAACAACCACAAGCTTTAGCTCTGTTTCCAACCCTTGTCCATTCCCCTAACCCTTAACCCTAATTCCTACAGATCTGCAAATAAAAAGTGCAAAGACACACATTCAGATCTGCAAACAGAAAAACATACACATACATTCATGCACACACACCTTCAGTATTTTCACAGCCCTCCAGCGCCAGGTCTTCCTCCTCCAGGTCCTGCTGTCCACCGGGTTTAGAGAACTCAGCAGGATGGAACTGGTCGACTCACAGTAGGGGATCAGGGGACGGTACTCACTATCTATACACGCACACACACACACACTCGACTGGATTGGTTCTCGTAGCACACCCCAGAGGTGTAACTTAGTGGAATGTGCACAGTGACTGTGGTTGTTACCATAGCCCTCCTGGATGCTGCCATTAGATAAAAGAGGACCCGCATCATCTGACTCAGACGTCTGGAGCTCTGCAGAGAGATACAACTGTCAGACACACAGGGTGTGTGTGAGTGTGTGTGTGTGTGTGTGTATGCTGGTTCTTCTATACTTGTGGGGACCTAAGATCCCTAAAAGTTCCCACAAGGTTAGTAAAACAAGGAAAATTATCCCTTGTGGGGACATTTCCCACATCCCCATGAGGACAAAGGCTATTTTAAGTTTAGGGTTAGGGCTACAATTAGGGTTAGAATTTGGGTTAGGGTTACGGATTAGGGTTATGGTAAGGGTTAGGCTTAGGTTTAGGGTTAGGGAAAATAGGATTTTGAATGGAAACACAATTTAGGTCCCCACGTGGATAGAAGAACATAATATGTTTGTGTGTGTGTGTGTGTGTGTGTGTGTGTGTGTGTGTGTGTGTGTGTGTGTGTGTGTGTGTGTGTGTGTGTGTGTGTGTGTGTGTGTGTGTGTGTGTGTGTGTGTGTGTCACCTGGTACGTGTGTTGAGCTCTGGACAGAACTTCTGGTTGCTGAGTGTTTCTGATGACTGTAGATGTAGGCACTCACAATGACTGTTATCACATACACCACATACAGCCCCAGGTACCCTACAGAGAGAAACACCGACAAACACTTTATTCTTATTCCACCCCATCCATCTCAGCGTAACTAGTCCTTCTAATTTCTGAAGTACACTGAACCCAGTGTCTATGTCAGTAATATATTGACTGGATTCAAGCTTGACAGACACAGAGGCATGACTGATGAATGAACCAGCAATAGTGAAACGTCTGGTGTTGTATAGCTCCCAGGGTAATGTTGAATGTGGGCTGCCGCAACCCTCACGCAACTCTTATTCAACTCTAACACACTCTAACCAAACTGTCTGTGTGTGTGTGTGTACCCAGTGTCTCTCCCAGTGATATAGTTCCTCTGTAGAGGATGATGAAGGTCCAGAAGACTGCAGCCATGTAGAAGATGACATCCCGCAGGAAGGGGCGGGATGCTACAGTGAAGGGTTTGACCAATGACACAGCCCCGGCGACCACCGTGGTTACGAAGATACCCGCTCCTATGAACGGAGGGAGCGAGGGATTAAACTCTGTGTGTGTTTACTGAACAGTGCACATATAGCCAGGCAGTGTGTGTGTGTGTGTGTGTGTGTGTGTGTGTGTGTGTGTGTGTGTGTGTGTGTGTGTGTGTGTGTGTGTGTGTGTGCGTGTGTGTGGCGTGTGTGTGTGCATGTACCAAACAGTGCTCCTATAGCCAGGCCAGCGGTGTGTGGTCGGGAGAAGGCCACAGTGGCACTGAAGACATCTGGAGCTCCATTACCTAGTGCCAGGAAAGTCACACCCTGACACACACAGTTAGGGAAAACACTTCTGGTACTGGAATAGAGTTTGTTTGTGAGTATGTGTGTGTCTGTGTGTGACAATGGTGATTATTTAAGCACATTTAAAGCAAACTGCATGACATTTTTTTGCATGTGATACAGTGTGTATGTGTACTGTGTGTGTGTGTGTGTGTGTGTGTGTGTGTGTGTGTGTGTGTGTGTGTGTGTGTGTGTGTGTGTGTGTGTGTGTGTGTGTGTGTGTGTGAGGCCTGTAGAAGGATACAGCCACGTTGTGTGTGAGTCGAAGGCTGGAGGAGATGGCTGAGAGGTTGGGACAGAAGCTGCAGAGAGAATAAACACAAAGATACACCTTCAATCAATCAATAGCTAACATAGAACACACCCTCACAGAGTCCAAACACTGTCCAAATATTTCTGTGCCGTTTATTTTAAATCAAACAGTGCTCTATTCATTGGTTGATACCACTGCTTCTGCTTTCACTGTTCAAACACAAAGGATGTTTGCTTTGTCTGTGATACATGTGATCAATCACATGACCAGATCACAAACGTTAGAGGTGAACAGAAGCACTGCAACTCTTATCTCCCTGAGAGAAAAACACTAGAGGCACACACACCTTAACCATGACACACTTATCTCCGGTGGTCAAGTGACTAGGCCCATGTGATCACATCAACTTGAACTGCTGGAGATAATACTGTTGTAACTCTGTAGTCAGCAGAACACAACTACAAACAATCCCTGTCTCTTTACAGCCAGTGTACAGGGAGCGAGAGAGAGAGAGTGTTACGAAACTCATGTTCAGTAAAGATATATTATAAACAGAAAATGTGAGAGAAACTTACAACTTTGACGCAGTCAGTCCGAGAACTATGAACAAGATGAACAACCAGATCATCTGTAGAGGAGGGGAGGGAGATGAAAGGTTAGTTTTCTGACATGGCTGAAATATCTGTGTTTATAAAATAACTTTCATGTCGACAAGCAGGTGTTGCATCTCTTTCTCCCCCAAAAAATAACTAGTATATACTACTAGGTTTATGGGGTAAACACAGTGTAAAGTGTGCACTACTGAGCCTATGCTGTAAATACAGTCTGGACCTAAGTAACCCAGACTAATTCAGCACTGTGAGGAGAAATCCTCAGTTAAACCCTGATTCATGAGTTTTACTGCATGGCTCAGTTAGAGGATGCCCTACTCAGAACAGGGGGAAGTGGCAGCTTCTGGGTTTATTCATGTTCATGATACTAGCCCCTATTGAGGTTGCTTCAGATTCCTTATTTGAATGCATGTAGGTCATTCTGGTTAAGAACACTTGCTAATGAGAAATGTGTGTATAATGCCTGTAATAATGCATGTAATAATGGTCTGCAAGCACGCACACGCACACACACACACACACACACACACACACACACACACACACACACACATACACACATACACACACAGTGTGCTTACGCAGAGTGTGATGGTGAGGGGTGTGAGATTGGGTGGTAGTAGACAGAAGGCCAATTTGAGGTAGTTGATGAAGCTGTCTTCCATACTGCAGTCTGGAGTGGCCTTCACAAACGCACAGCGATCAACAGCACTCAGATTCATCACAATGTCACACTGAAAGACACACACAAATACTTAATTACTACATCACACTGGAGGAGAGAGGGGAGGGGAAGCTTTCAAATAAATACATCTTCATCCAATTATCTACTGCACTGAGCAGAACACACAGGTACGGAGAAGGGGAAAAAAGTATGAAATGAATGCACTCACTCCTGTAAGTCGCTCTGGATAAGAGCGTCTGCTAAATGACTAAAATTTTAAATGTAAAAGTAAAACATAACAATATGGTGGATGTAATTTGTTCTTTCACTGCAGTGCAGATGAAGGAAATGAGAGATGGATTTAAAACAGTCGAAAATAATATCAAATTGAACTTAAAGCAAAAAGTTTGCCCACACAAACAACGGTCACGAGACCAGATACAACAAGCGCATGCCCTACTTGAATAGTTGGCCAGTTCTGCAGCTATTGCGCAACACCACCAAACATGGCAAATCAAATCAACAAGATTTAAAATAACAATTTCAGGATGCAGCTGTCGGGGAAATTGAGTTGCAATAATTGAGATTTATGGTTGAAATCTAATTAGTTACCAGACTAACCTCGTCTGTGTTTCCCTGACGTAACATCGCGGAGTGCGTGCCCACCGTGGGACCCACAGAGGAGAGCAGGTCAGCACCGTCGGCGGATCGGTCTGGAAACGGAACTATCCCGGTACCAGACTCACCGGAGCCCAAGACATAGCGACAGTGACACCACAACAGCAACAACACGGATATAAAAACAACCCGAGATTTCATATTTTACTCCGTCCAGGAAGTGCGTCCATTCCGATTCCTTGCCACATGAGACTGGCGGGAGGTGGGTTTGGTGGTTCGGATTAGACCTGAGAATAGAATACTGGAGAACTGAAAGTGTTCCTCGTTGCTGTAAACAAAATGTTGCAGTGACAGGTTGAAGGCTCCCTGATCAGCAATAATTCATAACAGAGCTTGACCAACCGTTTGTTACAGCCAACTCTTTATTTTGTAGGCTACTCGTTACAAATAGGCGCGGAAAGCTCTTTTTCTTCTAGTTGTCGACATCATGCCTGTTCTAGTTTTCGAAAAGTCCGTGAACAATATGTACAAATACATCGGACTCGCGGACGCTCCTCCAAGCCTACGTCATCAGTTAGGCTAAACTCTGACGTCCACATTTAAACCCATCCCACTATTTTAATGAGGAGCAGGCCAGACAGACTCCTTCGAGTGTGTGTGACCGTGTGTGTGTGAAGGGGCGGATTTAGTGATTTGGAGGCCACAGGTCCCACCCATTTAACACAATCATGGCTACTGAATGAAGAGCTGTTCGGAAGCCAGCTCTTTTTTTTTTGTGAACAAAGCATAATGCAAAGCAACCTCCCGAGTATGGAGGACTAAAAGTGCCACAATTAAATAAATAAATACACCATTAAATAATTACTTAAATGTGTCATTAATTAATTCAAATTAGAATTAAATACATAAATGTGTTATTAAATGTGTCATTAATTAATTCAAATACCGATTCATTTTATGTAAAATACATATATAATAATTTCACTATTTACATTTACATTTCATGGTCCTGCGTTGGAGTGCTTCCTGAATTACTTAAAACTGTCAAACTGACCCATCAAAAGTTGGTAGGCGGAACCTAACGCCTGATTGGTTACCCTCTGCATCAAGCCAAGACAAATCAATTCCGGATAATGTCAGCAGGTCCTGCTTCTACATCCTCTGCTAAGTTTAAAATGTCTCTAACCAACTCCCTGGAAAGTTCACGGAGATCCTCCATTGTCTCTATCCAGGTTGGCCTACTCTACTTCAGACCAAAGCAATGGATCAGACTAGATTCGCGTTAGCCCCGCCCACTGACTTTGATGGGTCAGTTTGACAGTTTTAAGTAATTCATGAATCACTGCAATGCAGGATCATGAAATGTAAATGTAAATAGTGAAATAATTATATATGTATTTTACATAAAATGAATCGGTATTTGAATTAATTAATGATACATTTAATTACACATTTATGTATTTAATTCTAATTTGAATTAATTAATGACACATTTAAGTAATTATTTAATGGTGTATTTATTTATTTAATTGTGGCACTTTTAGTCCTCCATACCCGAGTGGCACAGTGGTCTAAGGCACTGCATCGCAGTGCTAACTGTGCCACTAGAGATCCTGGTTCAAATCCAGGCTCTGTCGTAGCTGACCGGGAGACATGGGGCGGCGCACAATTGGCCCAGCGTCGTCCAAGGTAGGGGAGGGTTTGCAATGCCAGGGTTGTGGGTTCGATTCCCATGGGGGGCCAGTATGAAAAAAATAATGTATGCACTCACTAACTGTAAGTTGCTCTGGATAAGAGCGTCTGCTAAATGACTAAAATAATGAAAAGGCTAACTGAAATGCCTGCACTAGTAAAAGTCTTTGCATCACCACATACAACAGTGGTGGGTCCCCTGTGGATCAGTTGGTAGAGCATGGCACTTGTAATGCCAGGGTTGTGGGTTTGATTCCTATGGGGAAAATGTATTCACTCACTACTGAAAGTTGTTCTAGATAAGAGCTTCTACTAAAGTGTAAAAAAAAGTTATGTAATTTCGTCTCGAGGGCCACATTAGGATTTTTAAATAAAGGGCCGCATAGATTTTTTTTCCGGACTGATTTCTTAGTCTTAAGTCATTTGCGGGCCAGAAAAAGGGCAGTTGTTTTAAAATATATAGCCTTGTCCTAGGTTCATTATAATTTCTAGCCTACATCTTTTCTATCTGTTTTTACACTTTCAAGTTAGGTATTCTGGGCCAATACAGGCCTATATCTGATATTTGATTTGCAATATTGACCAATACAGATATCTTTTTTCATTTTATGAACTTTTTAACCATTCTAGCACAGATACACACTGCAACCAAGTTTCTATGTTCATAAGGCTAATAAGATATTTTAAATGACTTGAATACGGGAAAGGTGTAATTATTTTTTATTTGCATCACAAAGTAAATGAAATGCATCAGAAAGGTATTGGAAAGTTTGGGAAAACATCAGGGAGATCATCAGGTAATAATTGTGTGTGTTGAAAACAAAATCTGCATTGTTTTCAATTGCGGTTTTGTCACAGTCCCTTTGAACGTGTCCTGCACAGCTTGTGAGTGTTGTAGAGGGAAGTAGAAGACAAGTACGTGTTCCTGAGAGTCATAGCGTTCAGGCATGGGCTAATAATAACTAATAGACCCAACTGTTCAAAAGCTAGAGACAAAAATTTGATCGGTTTGTTATAATAGCGCACATCAGTGATTACTCACGAGAGGAGGAGGGCGTCAAGCAGAGGAGGAAGGCAAAATAACATAAATAATTAATTATTAAACAAAATCATGCCCAGTTCACAAGGCCCCCTTATGTTGTGAGGCCCCAGGCAATTGCCTTAGTTGCATAATGGTAAGTCCGCCACCGTGTGTGTGTGTGTGTGTTTGCATGTGTGCTCTCACTGTCTGATGGCAACCCACTGACAGTCATAGGCCCCAGGGCCTATGACTTCTTAATCCAGCGGTGCAGTTGTCTGGGAACCACATTTGTTTCTCCATATAGAGACAGACAAGTAAAAAATACAATGAGTACACACCAGACAAAATAACGTACACCATTTAATAAAACGTTTCCTTGACATGTTAAAAATACCCATTAGAAGAAACATGACCACTGAAATAATATGAACAAAGAACATTAGATAACTATAAACTCAGAATCCAGATAATCACCTTTGAGACCAAAAAGAAAACGGTGAACTGTCATGTCACAATGGCAAGAGGAAACAATAGGGACATAATAGTTGTATTGAGGAGACGTCACAGAGAGTCGTACTGATAAAACCCAGTAAGTACTTCAGTCTCGAGGGTGTTGGAGTAACCCTCAATAGTCTGGCTGGTAAACCTGATGGCTACACTGTCAGAACAGGATGCATGTTGATGTTTATTGTCATGAAACTTGCCCTTGAGGCATAACTGAATGATTTCCGCTAGATAGGCCAGCTGCAACGTCAAAATTGGCTAGATTGTAAAAATTCATGAAACCAAAATTAGATTTTTGGTCTTAATTTAAGGTTCGGTTTAAAATCAGATTTTATGACTTTGTGGCTGTGCCAGCTAGTGACCACTCTGCAGAGCTGCCTCCAGAACAAGATTCATGGTGAAAAACGCTAACAGGATAGGGTGGGAGAGAAGGCTAGGGTGGGAGAGAGGAGGCTAGGGTGAGAGAGAGGAGGGTAGGGTGGGAGAGAGGAGGGTAGGGTGGGAGAGAGGTGGTTGAAAGCAGCTAGGCAACACTGATTCGTTTTTTTCAACACTGGATTAAAGATAATGCTTTAACACAGGGTAGAAAAGGCTAGACCATCTGATGGCAGCTAACATCAAATCTGGGATTCAATGGGACTGGATTTGCATCGGACTGTGACTGATGGTAATAAAGGGGTTATGGGTCAGGATTAGAGGTCAGGACGTTATTATTGGTTTATGATTCATGTCATTTCTCTCCACCTGATCACAGATCAATATGGAGAATACATATGAATCTTAACTGCTCCATAATTTAGGTTACCATCAGACCCTCTTCTGAAATCACAGAATCACCTGTCATCTACATCACAGGAGCTTTGATCGGAGACGCTTGGTGCCATTCTCAGACTGGCGTGTGTATGTATGTGTATAACGGCACATGGTCAGAACATAGCAACAGAGCAGAATCCGATTCCCACCTACAGATTGAGAAGAGTTCAGTTCTACAGTCTATCAGGACTGGTTGGCATATCATACAGTAGCTTAACATAGCTTGTATATAACATAATAGATTGTTGATATAAAAGGACTAAAAAGAGACGTCCGTTACGTGCTAATCACAGAATGGACCATCCAAAACCAGAGCATGCTAATGTTAAATAAACAGGAACAGACAGAAACAGAAAACCATACTGCAGTTTTATAAAAACAAACTTGGGGACCAAACGGCAACAGCAGCAGGTCAGGCAGCAGCTGCCACTCCTCTCCATCTGCAGAGTGGGGCGGGCAGGCCTCGTGGAGGGTTATGGGTAAAGGGCGTCTGTAGAGGAGCTACAGAGCTACAGTACTTTGGGAAGAACAGACGGACCAGGGTTCTGAGAGCCTGTCTGTCTCCTCTCTAGTCCCCCTTGGTCAGCAGGTCTTCTATGTAGGCATCCAGTTCGTCATCTGTGTTTATGTCAATGTCCTGCAGGAGGGAAATAGAGACATTAGTTTTCAGTTTGTGTGTGAGTGCGTGCATGTGTGTTACCTCATCTTCTCTGTGGCTAAGCTTCGATTTTGGTGTGTGTGTCTTACCTCCTGTACTTTCTGCAGCAGTTGTACGATGTTGGTTCGTAGTTTCTGTAGCTTCTCGTCTGCCTCCCTGAGTTTGGTCTCAGCGCTGCTACTCTTCTCCTCCACAGCTTTGGCTCTGGCGTCAGCTCTGCTCTGGTACGAGTTACACAGAGACTGGAGACCCAGCTCATACTGCTGGAAATACTCCTTCTGCAGACACGCATGAACACACAGTCAGATATATATACAGTACCAGTCAAAAGTTTGGACACACCTACTCATTCCAGGGTTTTTCTTTATTTTTACTATTTTTCTACATTGTAGAATATATTTTAGATTCTTCAAACAGCCACACTTTGGCTTGATGACAGCTTTGCACACTCTTGGCATTCTCTCAACCAGCTTCCCCTGGAATGCTTTTCCAACAGTCTTGAAGGAGTTCCCACATATGCTGAGCACTTGTTGGCTGCTTTTCCTTCACTCTGCCATCCGACTCATCCCAAACCATCTCAATTGGGTTGAGGTCGGGGGATTGTGGAGGCCAGGTCATCTGATGCAGCACTCCATCGCTCTCCTTCTTGGTAAAATAGCCCTTACACCGCCTGGAGGTGTGTTGGGTCATTGTCCTGTTGAAAAACAAATGATAGTCCCACTAAGCCCAAACCAGATGGGATGGCGTATCGCTACAGAATTCTGTGGTAGCCATGCTGGTTAAGTGTGCCTTGAATTCTAAAATCACAGACAGTGTCACCAGCAAAGCACCCCCACGCTTTACGGTGGGAAAAACACATGCGGAGATAATCCGTTCACCCACACCGCGTCTCACAAAGCCACGGCGGTTGGAACCAAAAATCTCAAATTTGGACTCCAGACCAAAGGACAAATTTCCACCGGTCTAATGTCCATTGCTCGTGTTTCTTGACCCAAGCAAGTCTCTTCTTCTTATTGGTGTCCATTAGTAGTGGTTTATTTGCAGCAATTCGACCACGAAGGCCTGATTCACACAGTCTCCTCTGAACAGCTGATGTTGAGATGTGTCTGTTACTTGAACTCTGTGAAGCATTTATTTGGGCTGCAATTTCTGAGGCTGGTAACTCAAATGAACTTATCCTCTGCAGCAGAGGTAACTCTGGGTCTTCCATTCCTGTGGCGGTCCTCATGAGCGCCAGTTTAATCATAGCGCTTGATGGTTTTTGCGACTGCACTTTCAAAGTTATTGAAATGTTCAGTATTGACTGACCTTCATGTCTTAAAGTAATAATGGACTCTTTGCTTATTTGAGCTGTTCTTGCCATAATATGGACTTGGTCTTTTACCAAATAGGGCTATCTTCTGTATACCACCCCTACCTTGTCACAACACAACAGATTGGCTCAAACGCATTAAGAAGGAAATAAATTCCACAAATTAACTTTTAAGAAGGCACACCTGTTAATTGAAATGCATTCCAGGTGACTACCTGATGAAGCTGGTTGAGAGAATGCCAAGAGTGTGCAAAGCTGTCATCAAGGCAAAGGGTGGCTATTTGAAGAATCTCAAATATATTTTCATTTGTTTAACACTTTTTTGGTTACTACATACTTCTATATGTGTTATTTCATGTAAAAAATTGTAAAAATAAAGACAAACCCTTGAATGAGTAGGTGTGTCCCAACTTTTGACTGGTAGTGTATATACACACAGATTTTGCTATGGCATGAATTACAATGATATGACTATGACTGCAGCAGACTCCAGGGTAGGTCTCTAGAAGACATGTGTTAAGGTTAGAGGTCAGGAGTTAATGGTCAGTCTCACCATAGGGAAGGCCACCAGCTCTTCTGCGGTCATGCTGTTGACATCGTCCTTCGGGATCCGGAAATCAGGAGGGAAGAAATAACGCAGCAGAGTCCTGAAGAGAACACACACAAAATTATAGTTGTGACATCCCCGTTCCATTCTCCCTCTGAAAAAAGGGGAATTGGAGGCCAAAAACCAACAGTTAGGACTCAATGACAGCGTATATCAGGTAGTCATGGTTACCTCATCATGCTGACCAGGTTGTCAGTCACCTCTCGACTGGCTCCTGGTTGGGTGGTGTCGGGTTCCATGGGGGCGGGCCCCTTGTCTGTCCCCTCCCCTTGCTGTGTGTCAGGGGTCTGGGAGAGGGGAGAGGGGGGTCGCATCAACCTCACCTCCTCACTGCCTTTGAAAACCCTAATAACAACAACAATAAATTATACCAACAACCTCTCCTCCTCACTGCCATTAACCACCATAATAACAACACCCTAAAACTCCTGAGAACACTAACTTAACAAAACAATAAACTAAACATTTGGAAATGACAGAAACTGGCACATCATTGGCCACTGTTACAGCATAGTGATGGGGGAAAAAAATCTATACAGTTACATTACCGTTCATAAGTTTGGGGTCACTTAGAAATGTCCTTGTTTTCGAAAGAAAAGCATTTTTTTGGTCCATTAAAATATCAAATTGATCAGAAATACAGTGTAGACATTGTTAATGTTGTAAATGGCTATTGTAGCTGGAAACGGCTGATTTTTTATGGAATATCTACGTAAGTCGCTTTGGATAAAAGCGTCTGCTAAATGGCATATTATTATTATTATTATTATAGGCGTACAGAGGCCCATTATCAGCAATCATCAGTCCTGTGTTCCAATGGCACGTTGTGTTTGCTAATCCAAGTTTATCATTTTAAAAGGCTAATTGATCATTAGAAAACCCTTTTGCAATTATATTAGCACAGCTGAAAACTGTTGTGCTGATTAAAGAAGCAATACAACTGGCCTTCTTGAGACTAGTTGAGTATCTGGAGCATCAGCAATTGTGGGTTCGATTACAGGAGCAAAATGGCCAGAAACAAATAACTTTCTTCTGAAACTCGTCAGTCTATTCTTGTTCTGAGAAATGAAGGCTATTCTATGTGAAAAATTCCCAAGAAACTGAAGATCTCGTACAACGCTGTGTACTACTCCCTTCACAGAACAGCGCAAACTGGCTCTAACCAGAATAGAAAGAGGAGTGGGAGGCCCCGGTGCACAACTGAGCAAGAGGACAAATACATTAGTGTGTCTAGTTTGAGAAACAGACGCCTTACAGGTCCTCAACTGTACATATCGCAATATTATTTTTGGACAATATTATATTGATATTTGACTCCAAGTACCGATTTAAATAAATAAAATAGCTATAGCTTGTTCTCCATCTTTTTAAATAGTGAGCCAACATGTTTTCAGCATTAATTTGCCTGACTGATCAAAACTTGTTTTCTCATGCCCCCTCGTCTCTCTGCAGCAGACATAGTTCGTAATATAATAAAATCGCAGTATCAAATCGCAATACATAGTATCGGCACCTAAGTATCTAGATAATATCGTATTGTGAGGTCCCTAGCAATTCCCTGCCGTAGTACAGCGCACACATAAACGTAAGACAACAGAGCACAAACACGGTGAGTTGGTGAGCCTACCATCGATCCTTGGGGGTGGATCTGGGGACGTAGTCAAACTTCACCTTCCACCGAACACTCTGCTTACTGGTTTCCACAGCAACCACTTTGCCTGTGAACCATTCCTTATTCACACGTACCTCCACCAACATACCCTTATCTACAGGAGACAACACAGAGGAGTTTTATGAAGCTTTGTCCTGAAACTCTGATGTCTATGGCATTGCTAATCGGAAATCTTCTCGGCCAATCAACTATCATCAAGAATGTAATAAATCACCTTTCTGAGCATTCTTCGGTTCATTCTCTGGGTGCTCGTCCTCTGCGCTGCCTATCACCTAAAAACATACACACACAGAAAACACACTGATCAAACTGTCTAACAGTAAGTGTGTGTGAAGAAATTCCAGGAAATACAAGAGTGGTGTGTCATTGAGAAAAGAGAGTAGGAGAAAAAGATGAAGCAGGAGAGAAGAATGTAACCAATTCTATTTAGAGTAGAGTTAGGAGACAGACAGGACCCATTCTATTTAGAATAGTTAGGAGACAGACAGGACCCATTCTAGTTAGAGTAGAGTTAGGAGACAGACAGGACCCATTCTATTTAGAGTAGAGTTAGGAGACAGACAGGACCCATTCTATTTAGAGTAGAGTTAGGAGACAGACAGACCCATTCCATTTAGGGTGTTTTCACACTTGGTCCCTCTCAGCCAATTTTTGTGAACTCAGTGTGGTTTGCTTAATTTTTTGTGCAGTGTGAACACAAAGTCACTCCGACCCCTCAAAAGAGCCCCTGAAGCAAACCGAACTGAGACCATCTCGAGAGGTGGTCGGAGTTCGAGTCGCTTGAATTCCGCGGTCCCGTTCTTAGGGCAATGTGAACACAAAGGTTCCCAGGTTTGCTTGTCATTATTCCCGCACCTCACACTAGACTACAGATTCGTTGAAAAAACATGTCGTTTTTGGATACTGATTAGAGATTGTCAAGGATGCACAGAAATGCCAAAATATGTCTGGTGATTTTAGTTCAGATTATTTGGTTTGCAATATGTGATCTATAGGCTGAGCGCTTCATAAGAGGTTTATTCGATTCTGGGATTTGAATAGTGTGAGAATATTTGGTGAGAATCACAACATGGGGTGCAAAATCAATTCTAGCTCTTAAAGGGGCAGTAGCCTACATTAGCTGTACAATTTTCAATTACAGCGTTATTTCATCTGCAGTTATTCTTCTGCTATTTATTCTGTTACCAATCATATTTACATGTTAATAGTATCTTCGGATTACAATTATTATGTCTCTTAACTAAATGCAATCTATTAGCTTCCAAAATTTAAGTAGGTATATCTAGCTGTCTGATAACACATTCTGATGTAATGGCTTGCCCTGCACTTTGAATGTTGGAAAAAGATCTTGGTTCCTTTCTAAACATAGCAATGTGAATGCAAAGAGGACTCGGACCACAAAATAAGTGAAGTGAACTGGCAAAAGAGTTGAGTCCTCATTCAAAGGCAAGGGCAGTGTGAATACAAAGATACAGTGGCTTGCTAAAGTACTCACCCCCATTGGCATTTTTCCTATTTTGTTGCCGACAAAAAAATCAGAAAACTTGAGCGTGCATAACTATTCACCCCCACAAAGTCAATACTTTGTAGAGCCACCTTTTGCAGCAATTACAGCTGCAAGTCTCTTGGGGTATATCTCTATAAGCTTGGCACATCTAGCCACTGGGATTTTTGCCCAATCTTCAAGGCAAAACTGCTCCAGCTCCTTCAAGTTGGATGGGTTCCGCTGGTGTACAGCAATCTTTAAGTCATACCACAGATTCTCAATTGGATTGAGGTCTGGGCTTTGACTAGGACATTCCAAGACATTTAAATGTTTCCCCTTAAACCACTCAAGTGTTGCTTTAGCAGTATGCTTAGGGTCATTGTCCTGCTGGAAGGTGAACCTCCGTCCCAGTCTCAAATCTCTGGAAGACTGAAACAGGTTTCCATCAAGTATTTCCCTGTATTTAGCGCCATACATCATTCCTTCAATTCTGACCAGTTTTCCAGTCCCTGCCGATGAAAAACATGATGTTCTCGGGGTGATGAGAGGTGTTGGGTTTGCGCCAGACATAGCGTTTTCCTTGATGGCCAAAAAGCTCAATTTTAGTCTCATCTGACCAGAGTACCTTCTTCCATATGTTTGGGGAGTCTCCCACATGCCTTTTGGCAAACACCAAACGTGTTTGCTTATTTTTTCTTTAAGCAATTGGCTTTTTTCTGGCCACTCTTCCATAAAGCCCAGCTCTGTGTAGTGTACGGCTTAAAGTGGTCCTATGGACAGATACTCCAATCTCCGCTGTGGTGCTTTGCAGCTCCTTCAGGGTTATCTTTGGTCTCTTTGTTGCCTCTCTGATTAATGCCCTCCTTGCCTGGTCCGTGAGTTTTGGTGGGCAGCCCTCTCTTGGCAGGTTTGTTGTGTTGCCATATTCTTTCCATTTTCAATACTGGATTTAATGGTGCTCCGTGAGATGTTCAAAGTTTCTGATACTTTTTTATAACCCAACCCTGATCTGTACTTCTCCACAACTTTGTCCCTGACCTGTTTGGAGAGCTCCTTGGTCTTCATGGTGCCGCTTGCTTGGTGGTGTCCCTTGCTTAGTGGTGTTGCAGACTCTGGGGCCTTTCAGAACAGGTGTATATATACTGAGATCATGTGACAGATCATGTGACACTTAGATTGTACACAGGTGGACTTTATTTAACTAATTATGTGACTTCTGAAGGTAATTGTTTGCACCAGATCTTATTTAGGGGCTTCATAGCAAAGGAGGTGAACACATATGCACGCACCACTTTTCCGTTATTTATTTTTTAGAATTTTCTGAAACAAGTTATTTTTTCATTTCACTTCACCAATTTGGACTATTTTGTGTATGTCCATTACATGAAATCCAAATAAAAATCCATTTAAATTACAGGTTGTAATGCAACAAAATAGGAAAAACGCCAAGGGGGATGAATACTTTTGCAAGGCACTGTAAGAGTTATTTTGCTTTTCTTTACTCTAGAGTTCACTTTAAAGAAGACTGAGATCAGTTATTTTAAAGAGGACTACATGCGAAAACAACCTTAAGAGTAGAGTTAGGAGACAGACAGGACCCATTCCATTTAGAGTAGAATTATGAGAGAAGCGTAGGATCTATTCTATTATGATTAGAGTTAGGAGAGAAGGATAGGACCGATTCCATTATGTGTAGAGAAAGCAAGTGTAGCCTCTTGCTCCGTGGCTGGTGGGTACCTTGGCTCTAGCCCCAGCCGAGGGCTTAGGGGGGGTGGGGATGGGTTTGGCCGGCGGTGGTGTTGCAGGGGGCAGCCGTGTTGCTATGGTAGCACTCCTCTCAGGCGTTGGGGGTTTGGTGCTGAGTGGGGGGGTGGGGACCTGTGGGGTCGATGACATCACATGACCTCTGACCTATGGGTCAACCTCTGACCTATGGGTCATCTGGTCTGCTCCATGTATTAGACTTATGTTCTTCCTCCAAAAGAGCTTTCACTCTCTCCGTACCTAACATAATCTCTCCGTCCTCACTCGTCTTCAGGGGACATCTTTCTGCCTGTCCTCTTCTTCCAAACATCACTTTCCCTTCATCTTTCTGTTCCCTCTCCTCTTACACATTCAGTGCTTTCCTCTGTCTGTCTGATACATTGTATAGAGATATTCTATAGATTGACAGTTTGATAGTCTGAGCAGTGAAAATGTGTGTGTGTGTGAGAAAGAGGGAGGGAGAGAGAGAGTACCTCTGTCACTTTTCCCCGTTTGAGTGGAGCTTTCTCAACAGCTTTCCCACGATTCCCCACTGCAGCTGCCATCTTGGATTTCTTGGGCTGAGGCTCCTTCTCCTCCTCACTGTCGTCCTCGCTGTCCTCCTCCTCTTCCTCTTCTTCTTCTTCTTCCTCCTCTTCATCACTCTCCTCCTGCTCCATCACTCTCTTGCGCTGGCTGCTAGCAGGTGTGGTTGCTTTGGCAGGAGACGATTTGGCTGGGGTCTGTAGAAACACCATAGATATTACTGCTACTGCTAAAGGACCATACATTTTAACAGCTGATAGATCATGTAAATATCTGCTTCAACCATTAAAGGTATTTTGACAATTATTTTGGCAATGAACTTTTATGTCTCTGCATCCAGTATGAACGAAGTTAGAGGTAGTTTTGCGGGCAAATGCTAACTAGCGTTAGTGCAATGACTGGAAGTCTACCTCATCTGACTCTGGGTAAGTAGATAAATGGCTTAATTGCCAAAGTCTCGCACTATTCCTTTAACATAGCCGTAATAGATTTGAAAAAGGACAACACACACAAACACACTCACCCGTGAGCTGCGGCTTGGAGGGGTGGGTTTGGCGGGGATTTTGGCTGGGGCTTTGGGGGCGGGCTTAGCTGGAGGGGGTGATGGCTTCGCTGCAGCTCTGGCTCTAGATTGGTCGACTCTGGGGGCCGGGGGAGGGGCAGCAGGCCGGGTGGTCAGTCGAGGGGAATTGGTGGGTTTGCGGTTGAGGGCCGGGGGCTGGCTGGGGGCGTTCTTGAGGAGGGCAGGGAGAGGGGGGGAGCGAGGGCGTGACACACGCTCTGACGACCTGGTTGCCTAGGAGACAGAGAGAACATGAGACACATTATATTCAGATATCAGGAGACAGTATGTGTTATTGTGTGTGTGAAGCAGGTAGAGGGTAAGTATGTCTGTATAGCTGTAGTGTGTGTGTGTGTGTTTACCTGTAGATGGGGAGTATTTGTGAGTGTGTGTGTGTACCTGGGAAGAACTGTCATTCATGGGTCTCATGCTGACATCCAGAGGCAACTTCTTCACATCTGCTGCTGATCTGATGGTGCTGGTTTTCTGCAGAGCCTCTAGTTTTTCCTGCTGCTGTCTGATCTTCTCTGTCAGTTCTTTCTGTTTGTCCTCCGCTGTCTGTCTGTCCTTCTTCAGAACTCCACTTGGAAGGTTCTGTTTCTGTTCCTCTGCATCACACCTACAACACACACACAACATTTTGGAGATATACTGTACAGTGGGGAGAACAAGTATTTGATACACTGCCGATTTTGCAGGTTTTCCTACTTACAAAGCATGTAGAGGTCTGTAATTTTTATCATAGGTACACTTCAACTGTGAGAGACGGAATCTAAAACAAAAATCCAGAAAATCAAATTGTATGATTTTTAAGTAATTCATTTGCATTTTATTGCATGACATAAGTATTTGATCACCTACCAACCAGTAAGAATTCCGTCTCTCACAGACCTGTTAGTTTTTCTTTAAGAAGCCCTCCTGTTCTCCACTCATTACCTGTATTAACTGCACCTGTTTGAACTCGTTACCTGTATAAAAGACACCTGTCCACACACTCAATCAAACAGACTCCAACCTCTCCACAATGGCCAAGACCAGAGAGCTGTGTAAGGACATCAGGGATAAAATTGTAGACCTGCACAAGGCTGGGATGGGCTACAGGACAATAGGCAAGCAGCTTGGTGAGAAGGCAACAACTGTTGGCGCAATTATTAGAAAATGGAAGAAGTTCAAGATGATGATCAATCACCCTCGGTCTGGGGCTCCGTGCAAGATCTCACCTCGTGGGGCATCAATGATCATGAGGAAGGTGAGGGATCAGCCCAGAACTACACGGCAGGACCTGGTCAATGACCTGAGGAGAGCTGGGACCACAGTCTCAAAGAAAACCATTAGTAACACACTATGCCGTCATGGATTAAAATCCTGCAGCGCACGCAAGGTCCCCCTGCTCAAGCCAGCGCATGTCCAGGCCCGTCTTCTAGTTTGCCAATGACCATCTGGATGATCCAGAGGAGGAATGGGAGAAGGTCATGTGGTCTGATGAGACAAAAATAGAGCTTTTTGGTCTAAACTCCACTCGCCGTGTTTGGAGGAAGAAGAAGGATGAGTACAACCCCAAGAACACCATCCCAACCGTGAAGCATGGAGGTGGAAACATCATTCTTTGGGGATGCTTTTCTGCAAAGGGGACAGGATGACTGCACCGTGTTGAGGGGAGGATGGATGGGGCCATGTATCGCGAGATCTTGGCCAAAAACCTCCTTCCCTCAGTAAGAGCATTGAAGATGGGTCGTGGCTGGGTCTTCCAGCATGACAACGACCCAAAACACACAGCCAGGGCAACTAAGGAGTGGCTCCGTAAGAAGCATCTCAAGGTCCTGGAGTGGCCTAGCCAGTCTCCAGACCTGAACCCAATAGAAAATCTTTGGAGGGGAGCTGAAAGTCTGTATTGCCCAGCGACAGCCCCCGAAACCTGAAGGATCTGGAGAAGGTCTGTATGGAGGAGTGGGCCAAAATCCCTGCTGCAGTGTGTGCAAACCTGGTCAAGATCTACAGGAAACGATGATCTCTGTAATTGCAAACAAAGGTTTCTGTACCAAATATTAAGTTCTGCTTTTCTGATGTATCAAATACTTATGTCATGCAATAAAATGCAAATTAATTACTTAAAAATCATACAATGTGATTTTCTGGATTTTTGTTTTAGATTCTGTCTCTCACAGTTGAAGTGTACCTATGATAAAAATTACAGACCTCTACATGCTTTGTAAGTAGGAAAACCTGCAAAATCGGCAGTGTATCAAATACTTGTTCTCCCCACTGTATGTTGTGTTCCTGCAGGTGTGTGTGTGTGTTTACCTGTCCTGAGTGCTGTCAGGGTTCATCAGACACACCCAGCTGTCCGGGTAACGTTTATCCACCGCATCCATCTGGAATGGTAGAGTCCTCCACTTCAGACATTTATCTACAGAGAGAGTGAGAGAAAGACAAACCTCAGAGCTTGTCTATTTGTGTGTGACTTGACACACTTAAAAGTATCTCTGTGTATGTGTACAACTCACCACACTGTATCGTGAGGGGCATCTCCATGGCGCGGCGTCTCTTGTATCTCTGCTCTGGCGAGGGAAGTGAGGACCAGCTGGCAGACAGGTACCCAAACTCATCCCAGAACTTCACTATGCCCTTCTGAGCTAAAAGTGGGAAAAGCAGAAACATGCTAGACATATGGACTAAGGCTGTTGCAGTAAGGATACAACCGCGCGTAACCATGCTCATTAACAGTAGTGTGTCTCTAACTAGAGCTATACACAGATGTAATAGTTACATTATTTTGCTACGCTTGATATGTTTATTTAGCCTACTAAACAATCCGCCTGCATTCACTGCTGTCCCTCTCTTGTTGCAGCCTAGACGTAGAGCGAGGAGGAGGGACATGGTAGGCTACACTTATTTTGACTGTATTCATTTAAGAATTATTTTCTATTTTTTCAATGCATTAGCTTACAACGTAAGTTGTATACTGTTGAAAAGCGGAGAATGTCAACTTTCTAACGCTATAATTACTCATGTATTCTAACCCTGAAGCGACCCTCTCCTCCCACCTGTAACTATTCCCCGGGTCGTTGCTGTAAATTAGAATGTGTTCTCAGTCAACTTACCTGGTAAAATAAGGGTTAAATTACAATCTCTAAGTACCTACTATCATGGTTATATAGACGTTGTGTGCGTTACCTATGTTGCTGTCCTTCCAGTACTGGGCTAGGTGTTCTCCCATGGCTCTCAGAAGGTGTCTGTATTCTTTAGCGTCCGCAAAGTCCTGCTTGTTGTGAGTGGGCTCCAGAACCAGGTATGGAACATCTACTACCCCCACAACACCCCCACACGCCCTGCACACACGCACACTTCATTAGAAAGCATTTCTGGTCGTCACACTGGTCACTGACTAGCCAATAAGAGAGGACTATCGAAGGGAGTGTGTGTGTGTTACTCACATTCCTCCCTCCAGCTGAGGGCCAGTCTTTTCGTACATCTTGATGAGACGAGAGCAGTTATACACAAACATCCCATCCAGGTCTCTCTGCTCAATGTTCACCCCGAAGATAAAACTCAGTTCCTTAGGCTCCTTCAATGCTCTGGGGGAAGGAGAGAGAGAAGTGTTAAAGTTTTATTGTTTGGCTTGACTTTCGTTCGTTTTTTTATAAAGTCCTATATTTTCACTGACTTCTGTTTGGACTCCTGAATCTTCTTCTTCACCTCCGCCTCCCGTCGAAGCATCATGGCCCCCTCCTGAGCCTTACGCAACATGACCTGGAGCAGAGACAAGAGGAGGATTTGAATAAGGGAGGAGAGAAGTCAGACCATTGGGTCAAGATATTGCTAATCTTGCTGTGTGGTGTGTGTGTGTGTTGGTTCTTACCCGTGATTCTTTAGACAGGTCGTCTCCCAGTTTGGCCTCCAGAGACAGACTTTTGCTCTCCGCCTCACGAGCCTTCTCCTCCGCTGGAACACACACAGTCAGTTAGAGAGGGGTGTGGGTTTTAAAGGCAGACCTGGTTCTGTGTCTTACCCATCTTGGCCAGGTGATCCGTGGGCAACTCACCTATCTTAGCGAGGTGATCAGCCTTTTTTACTTCCTGCTCAGCGCGGGTTTTGAATCGAGTCGATGTGTATTTATATACCCTGAGACAGACAGACACACACTTAGCTGAATGAACACAAACAGGACTTATGATTTCAGTCTTAGTGATGTCTCTAGACATGAGTCTCTGGATGCGGTGGTGTGTGTGTGTGTGTGTATATATATATATATATAAATATATACACACACACACACACACACACACACACACACACACATACACATACACATACTACCGTTAAAAAGTTTGGGGTCACTTAGAAATGTCCTTGTTTTCGAAAGAAAAGCAAAAAAATGTGTCCATTAAAATAACATAAAATTGATCAGAAATACAGTGTAGACATTGTTAATGTTGTAAATGGCTATTGTAGCTGGAAACGGCTGATTTTTAATGGAATATCTACATAGGCATACAGAGGCCCATTATCAGCAACCATCAGTCCTGTGTTCCAATGGCACGTTGTGTTTGCTAATCCATGTTTAGCATTTTAAAAAGGCTAATTGATCGTCAGAAAACCCTTTTGCAATTATGTTAGCTGTAGCCTATATTTGGCAGGCATGGTGCCCAAACTGCGGCCTTCCTGACTCTAGGCATACCGGTAACTGGCAAAATAAAGGAAACAAGGGATGTAAAGTATACAGTGCATTCAGAAAGTATTCAGACCCCTTGACCTTTTCCACATTTTGTTACGTTACAGCCTTATTCTAAAATTGATTAAATTGTTTTTTTCTCATCAATCTAAACACAATACCCAATAACAGCAAAAACAGGTTTGTATATGTATAAAAACACCAGTCTCAACATCAACAGTGAAGCGGCAACTCCGGGATGCTGACCTTCTAGGCAGAGTCGCAAAGAAAAAGCCATATCTCAGACTGCCCATCTTAATCTTTTCTTTTTATTGCCCAGTCTGAGATATGGCTTTTTCTTTGCAACTCTGCCTAGAAGGTCAGCATCCCGGAGTCGCCTCTTCACTGTTGACGTTGAGACTGGTGTTTTGTGGGTACTATTTAATGAAGCTGCCAGTTGAAGACCTGTGAGGCACCTGTTTCTCAAACTAGACAATCTAATGTATTTGTCCTCTTGCTCAGTTGTGCACCGGGGCCTCCCACTCCTCTTTCTATTCTGGTTAGAGCCAGTTTGCGCTGTTCTGTGAAGGGAGTAGTACACAGCGTTGTACGGGATCTTCAGTTTCTTGGCAATTTCTCAGAACAAGAATAAACTGACGAGTTTCAGAAGAAAGTTATTTGTTTCTGGCCATTTTGAGCCTGTAATCAAACCCACAATTGCTGATGCTCCAGATACTCAACTAGTCTCAAGGCCAGTTTTATTGCTTCTTTAAATCAGCACAACAGTTTTCAGCTGTGCTAACATAATGGCAAAAGGGTTTTCTAATGATCAATTAGCCTTTTAAAATGCTAAACTTGGATTAGCAAACACAACGTGCCATTGGAACACAGGACTGATGGTTGCTGATAATGGGCTTCTGTACGCCTATGTAGATATTCCATTAAAAATCTGCCGTTTCCAGCTACAATAGCCATTTACAACATTAACAATGTCTACACTGTATTTCTGATAAATTTGATGTTATTTTAATGGCCAAAAAAATTGCTTTTCTTTTTCTAAGTGACCCCAAACTTTTGAACGGTAGTGTGTGTGTATATATATATATATATATATGTAAACCTGGGTTTGTAGAGGCAGCAGGACAGTCTCTTGGTCCTGACTTTGTGTCCCTGTATGAAGATCCTCATCCTGGGATCGATGTAGAGGACAGCTGCGTACGCTCGGAACGACCGACGTTCTGGCTTCCTGTATGAGGGGAAGTGATGTCATCAACATAAACACACAATCCTAGGTAGTCTTCAGGTCACACGACACAGGAAAAACTTCATTTGAAACGTTCTTACCCACACAGACCCCATACTTACACTCCCTCTGAAGGAGTCCCAGCCATCAGGATATCCTGGTGGTCTGTCTCCACATCCAGCTCTGGTTCTCTGGTGTCCATCAACTTCAGGTTATAGATGATCACCAGAGTACCTACACACACAGTTCAGATTATAGATTATCACCTAGACAGACAGACACTCCGACACACAACCGCATGCTGACACACACAATAGACACACCCACAGCCACACGTCTCACCGCTGCTGCCCTCCATCTTGTTAAATTGTTCCATCAGCTGCTGTTCGTTTTTAAAAGGAGAGTATTTGTAGATGAGCTCCGTCTCTATGGCAAACTTCTCAGGGTCGCCTGTGATTGGCTGTCTGGTCAGTAGGTCCCAGGTGGGCAGGGGTACGATCACCTGACAGAGGAGACAAATGGACAACCTTAAGATACACACTGAAACACTTCTCAAGAGGTGATGTTATCTGTTGTTTCAAATAGGTGGACATAGTCACTAAAGGCTCTCAGTAAGTCAGAGTATAACACGACAGTCACAAAATAAAAACAATGTTTTAAGACAATTGACATATCATCACTGTGTCTGCTGGATGGGAGAGTGCCTGCTTCAGCTGATCCCTGACACCTCACCTCGTCAAGCCCCTCCTCCTCGTGGAACGTTCTAGACAGGAACAGGCAGGACAGAGTGTTGTCCTTCTTGGTGAACAAAACAAAGTCTTTCCCAATACGCATGGAGCCCCTAGAGAGAAACACACACACAAACGATGTGGCTCACTTGGTGAGAGCGTGGCACTAGCAACCCCAAGGTCGCAGGTTCGATCAATGCGAGGATCACATACAAACACTATAAATGTATGCACTAAATGTATGTACTGTAGGTAGATTTGAATGAAAGTGTCTGCAAAGGGGTATATATTATGTGCGAGAGAGGATTAAAGTGTCTTACGATTTGAGTCCGTTTCCATACTGGCCGATGTGAGTAGAATCTGGTGTACGCTTAGTGGACTTCCCAAATTGGATCACATGGGTCGCCTCGTCTGAGAGAGAGAGATGGGAGGGAAATATAACCGTCATATATGGTTGACTGTTGCATACTATGGCATTTCTTATAACTCATATATAGATATGTGGATCAACTTTATTACGGTCTACTTTAGTCATTTTATTTTAATGGAACTCACTGGGGTCCATTCCTGTGCCGTCGTCTAAGAAACATAGCATGTAGCCTCCACGCAAGTCTTGTCTCTTCTCTGTTGGCCACGAGGGGAAGAGAGGTTAGACACACGTTACAACAGGAGGTGGATAAGAAAGAGAGCCACACACAGGTTAGATACAAGAGGGGGAAAAGAGATAGCATAACACACGGAACTAGTACCGAAATAGATGGCTTTTTCAATAGCTGAAACTAAGCCTACTAAAATCAGAACTAGTCAAATTCTGGGTGTAGCTTATAATTAAAATCAGTAGTACAGTAACCATTGGCACTGTAGGTATTGTAGATTGTTGATAGGCAGCGTGATCTGTATAGTAGTGTCAGAGGGGTGAGCAATGTAAATTATTCCATATAGATTTGTGTCTATGTACCGGTGTATGAAGCAATATGTACAGTGGGGAGAACAAGTATTTGATACACTGCCGATTTTGCAGGTTTTCCTACTTACAAAGCATGTAGAGGTCTGTAATTTTTATCATAGGTACACTTCAACTGTGAGAGACGGAATCTATAACAAAAATCCAGAAAATCACATTGTATGATTTTTATGTAATTCATTTGCATTTTATTGCATGACATAAGTATTTGATACATCAGAAAAGCAGAACTTAATATTTGGTACAGAAACCTTTGTTTGCAATTACAGAGATCATACGTTTCCTGTAGGTCTTGACCAGGTTTGCACACACTGCAGCAGGGATTTTGGCCCACTCCTCCATACAGACCTTCTCCAGATCCTTCAGGCTTCGGGGCTGTCGCTGGGCAATACAGACTTTCAGCTCCCTCCAAAGATTTTCTATTGGGTTCAGGTCTGGAGACTGGCTAGGCCACTCCAGGACCTTGAGATGCTTCTTACGGAGCCACTCCTTAGTTGCCCTGGCTGTGTGTTTTGGGTCGTTGTCATGCTGGAAGACCCAGCCACGACCCATCTTCAATGCTCTTACTGAGGGAAGGAGGTTTTTGGCCAAGATCTCGCGATACATGGCCCCATCCATCCTCCCCTCAATACGGTGCAGTCGTCCTGTCCCCTTTGCAGAAAAGCATCCCCAAAGAATGATGTTTCCACCTCCATGCTTCATGGTTGGGATGGTGTTCTTGGGGTTGTACTCATCCTTCTTCTTCCTCCAAACACGGCGAGTGGAGTTTAGACCAAAAAGCTATATTTTTGTCTCATCAGACCACATGACCTTCTCCCATTCCTCCTCTGGATCATCCAGATTGTCATTGGCAAACTTCAGACGGGCCTGGACATGCGCTGGCTTGAGCAGGGGGACCTTGCGTGCGCTGCAGGATTTTAATCCATGACGGCGTAGTGTGTTACTAATGGTTTTCTTTGAGACTGTGGTCCAGCTCTCTTCAGGTCATTGACCAGGTCCTGCCGTGTAGTTCTGGGCTGATCCCTCACCTTCCTCATGATCATTGATGCCCCACGAGGTGAGATCTTGCATGGAGCCCCAGACCGAGGGTGATTGATCATCATCTTGAACTTCTTCCATTTTCTAATAATTGCGCCAACAGTTGTTGCCTTCTCACCAAGCTGCTTGCCTATTGTCCGGTAGCCCATCCCAGCCTTGTGCAGGTCTACAATTTTATCCCTGATGTCCTTACACAGCTCTCTTGTCTTGGCCATTGTGGAGAGGTTGGATTCTGTTTGATTGAGTGTGTGGACAGGTGTCTTTTATACAGGTAACGAGTTCAAGCAGGTGCAGTTAATACAGGTAATGAGTGGAGAACAGGAGGGCTTCTTAAAGAAAAACTAACAGGTCTGTGAGAGCCGGAATTCTTACTGGTTGGTAGGTGATCAAATACTTATGTCATGCAATAAAATGCAAATTCATTACTTAAAAATCATACAATGTGATTTTCTGGATTTTTGTTTTAGATTCCGTCTCTCACAGTTGAAGTGTACATATGATAACAATTACAGACCTCTACATGCTTTGTAAGTAGGAAAACCTGTAAAATCGGCAGTGTATCAAATACTTGTTCTCCCCACTGTATGTGTGTAAGTGTGTGTGTGTACCTGTGTAGATGTCAATCCGGGTGGCATTTGCATCCCTGTAGGAGATGATTGGCAGGTGACAGACCAATCAGAAGACAGATAAAACCAGTGTGGTTAGATGTGGTTCCTATTAGAAGGCTTTTATTTCAGAATATAGATAACAATAACACATTCATTTCCCACAGGTTTAATCCTGAATCAGTTCAGTATTGTGTTTTGCTGCAATTGTGATTTACTAACACCTATGCATGATGTCCCACATACATACAAACATTTTGGATGGGTAGAAGAAAAAAGAATTGTGGGTAAGAACAGAGAGAAGTGCATTGTTGGTACCTGGAGTTGTCCACCAGCTCAGCCAGAGCTCCAAACAGGAACTCATGTGTCGTTCTGGAAACAAACAACCAACCAACCAATCAACCTACAGTTCTGGTCCTTAAAAAGGTACATTTCCAAAACGCTTTGCTAAGGTAAGGAGAGTGCGTGCCAGCGAGCACAATTGCAAGTCAGTGTAAACATCAGTATGTTCAATGTGGGTGGAGGTTGGGCCCTGTGATATCATCAGGCCGGGGTTGGGTAACATCATTGGAGTTGTGGGGTGTGGTGACTCATTGGTTTAAGTCGACAGCTGGGGTAATGGGGCAGAATGGAACCTGATGTAGATTTTGGATGGGACACTATGTGATACTGGTAGTCAACCAGCCCTAGTTACTTGAATACATGCAGGTTTGAAGCACCTGAATCAGAAACAGAAAAATCAGCCTTGGGGCAAATTATTATTATACTACTAAGTAATGGACCTTTTCCATAGCAGCACCCGAGTGTCTCTAGTGATTAAAGTGATCCATTGTTATTATTTCATCAGTGTTTCTCCATCACCCAGGGTGACATTAAATACATGCAGTGAATTCTGAAAGTATTCAGACCCCTTGACTTTTTCCACATTTTGTTACGTTACAGCCTTATTCTAAAATTGATTAAAGTACTTTCCCCCCCTCAATCTATACACAATACCCCATAACGACAAAGCAAAAACAGGTTTTTAGAAATGTTTGCCAATTTATTAAAAATAAAAAACAGAAATACCTTATTTACATAAGTATTCAGACCCTTTGATATGAGACTCGAAATTGAGCTCAGGTGCATCCTGTTTCCATTGATCATCCTTGAGATGTTTCTACAACTTGGAGTCCACCTGTGGTAAATTCAATTGATTGGACATAATTTGGAAAGGCACACAACTGTCTATATAAGGTTCCACAATTGACAGTGCATGTCAGAGCAAAAACCAATCCATGAGGTCGAAGGAATTGTCCGTAGAGCTCCAAGACAGGACTGTGTCAAGGCACAGATCTGGGGAAGGGTACCAAATCATGTCTGCAGCATTGAAGGTCCCCAAGAACACAGTGGCCTCCATCATTCTTAAATGGAAGAAGTTTGGAACCACCACCTCTTCCTAGAGCTGGCCGCCCGGCCAAACTGAGCAATCGGGGGAGAAGGGCCTTGGTCAGAGAGGAGACCAAGAACCCGATGGTCACTGACGGAGCTCCAGAGTTCCTCTGTGGAGATGGGAGAACCTTCCAGAAGGACAACCATCTCTGCAGCACTCACCAATCAGGCCATTATGGTAGAGTGGCCAGATGGAAGCCACTCCTCGGTAAAAGGCACATGACAGCCTGCTTGGAGTTTGCCAAAAATAACCTAAAGTACTCTCAGACCATAAGAAACAAGACTCTCTGGTCTGATGAAACCAAGATTGAACTCTTTGGCCTGAATGGCAAGTGTCACGTCTGGAGGAAGCCTGGCATTATCCCTACGGTGAAGCATGGTGGTGGCAGCATCATGCTGTGGGGATATTTGTCAGTGGCAGGGACTGGGAGACTAGTCAGGATCGAGGGAAAGATGAACGGAGGAAAGTACTGAGAGATCCTTGATCAAAACCTGCTCCAGAGCGCTCAGGACCTCAGACTGGGGCGAAGGTTCACCTTCCAACAGGACAACGACCCTAAGCACACAGCCAAGACAACGCAGGAGTGGCTTCGGGACAAGTCTCTGAATGTTCTTGAGTGGCCCAGCCAGAGCCCGGACTTGAACCCGATCGAACATCTCTGGAGACCAGAAAATAGCTGTGCAGCGACACTCCCCATCCAACCTGACAGAGCTTGAGAGGATCTGCAGAGAAGAATGGGAGAAACTCCCCAAATACAGGTGTGCCAAGCTTGTACCATCATACCCAAGAAGACATGGCTGTAATCGCTGCCAACGCTGCTTCAACAAAGTACTGAGCAAAGGGTCTGAATACTCATGTAAATGTTATTTTCCCCATCTTTTTCTGTATTTTTTCTTTACTTGCAAACATTTATAAAAACCTGTTTTTGCTTCATCATTATGGGGTATTGTGTGTAGATTGAGGGAGGAAAAAACAATTTAATAAATTTTAGAATAAGTCTATAACTTAACAAAATGTGGTAAAGGTGTCTGAATACTTTCCGAATGCACTGTATGAATAGAAGATTCAACAAACTCTGCATAATCAAAACAGTTGCTTTTTGAGAAGGTGTTTAAGGGATTCTCCAGTACTTTTGTATACTTTTTAGCCAGTAGTTCTTAACGTAGCCCCCACGAGCCAAAATTGCGTACTACACCACATATGCGCAGATACAGTTGAAGTCGGAAGTTTACATACACCTTTGCCACATATATTTTTTTCACAATTCCTGACATTTAATCCTAGTAAAAATTCCCTGTCAGTTAGGATCACCACTTTATTTTAAGAATGTGAAATGTCCGAATAATACAGTCATGGTCAAAAGTTGAGAATGACACAAGTATTGGTCTTCACAAAGTTTGCTGCTTCAGTGTTTTTAGATATTTTTGTCAGATGTTACTATGGTATACTGAAGTATAATTACAAGCATTCCATAACTGTCAAAGGCTTTTATTGACAAGTACATTAAGTTTATGCTAAGAGTCAATATTTGCAGTGTTGACCCTTCTTTTTCAAGACCTCTGCAATCCGCCCTGGCATGCTGTCAATTAACTTCTGGGCCACATCCTGAATGATGGCAGCCCATTCTTGCAAAATCAATGCTTGGAGTTTGTGGGTTTTGGTTTGTCCACCCGCCTCTTGAGGATTGACCACAAGTTCTCAAATGGGATTAAGGTCTGGGGAGTTTCCTGGCCATGGACCCAAAATGTCGATGTTTTGTTCCCCGAGCCACTTAGTTTTCCCTTTTGCCTTATGGCAAGGTGCTCCATCATGCTGTAAAAGGCATTGTTCGTCACCAAACTGTTCTTGGATGGTTGGGAGAAGTTGCTCTTGGAGGATGTGTTGGTACCATTCTGTATTCATAGCTGTGTTCTTAGGCAAAATTGTGAGTGAGCCCACTCCCTTGGCTGAGAAGCAACCCCACACATCCATCCTCCAAAAGTCTTCGCCTCACTGTGCGTGCAGATGCACTCACACCTGCCTGCTGCCATTCCTGAGCAAGCTTTGCACTGGTGGTGCCCCGATCCCGCAGCTTAATCAACTTTAGGAGACGGTCCTGGCGCTTGCTGGACTTTCTTGGGCGCCCTGAAGCCTTCTTCACAACAATTGAACCTCTCTCCTTGAAGTTCTTGATGATCCGATACATTTTACATTTTAGTCATTTAGCAGACGCTCTTATCCAGAGCGACTTACAGTTAGTGAGTGCATACATTTTTCATACTGGCCCCCCCGTGGGAATCGAACCCACAACCCTAGTGTTGCAAGCGCCATGCTCTACCAACTGAGCTACAAACTGGTTGATTTAGGTGCAATCTTACTAGCAGCAATATTCTTGCCTGTGAAGCCCTTTTTGTGCAAAGCAATGATGACGGCACGTTTCCTTGCAGGTAACCATGGTTAACAGAGGAAGAACAATGATTTCAAGCACCACCCTCCTTTTAAAGCTTCCAGTCTGTTATTCTAACTCAATCAGCATGACAGAGTGATCTCCAGCCTTGTTCTCGTCAACACTCTCACCTGTGTTAACGAGAGAATCACTGACATGATGTCAGCTGGTCCTTTTGTGGCAGTGGAAATGTTTTTTGGGGGATTAAGTTCATTTTCATGGCAATGAGGGACTTTGCAATTAATTGCAATTCATCTGATCACTCTTCATAACATTCTGGAGTATATGCAAATTGCCATCATAAAAACTGAGGGAGCAGACTTTGTGAAAATATTTGTGTCACCTCAAAACTTTTGACCACGGCTGTAGTAGAGAGAATGATTTATTTCTGCTTTTATTTCTTTAATCACATTCCCAGTGGGTCAGAAGTTTACATACACTCAATTAGTATTTGGTAGCATTGCCTTTAAATTGTTTAACTTGGGTCAAACGTTTCAGGTAGCCTTCCACAAGCTTCCCACAATAAGTTGGGTGA
The DNA here is from genome assembly GCF_020615455.1 of Coregonus clupeaformis. Lineage (NCBI taxonomy): Eukaryota > Metazoa > Chordata > Actinopteri > Salmoniformes > Salmonidae > Coregonus > Coregonus clupeaformis. Next base: position 30,789,286 of record NC_059207.1, read on the forward strand.
AATTTGGCCCATTCCTCCTGACAGAGCTGGTGTAACTGAGTCAGGTTTGTAGGCCTACTTGCTCGCACATGCTTTTCCAGTTCTGCCCACAGATTTTCTATAGGATTGAGGTCATGGCTTTGTGATGACCACTCCAATACCTTGACTTTGTTGTCCTTAAGCCATTTTGCCACAACTTTGGAAGTATGCTTGGGGTCATTGTCCATTTGGAAGACCCATTTCCGACCAAGCTTTAACTTCCTGACTGATGTCTTGAGATGTTGCTTCAATATATCCACATAATTGTCCTTCCTCATGATGCCATCTATTTTGTGAAGTGCACCAGTCCCTCCTGCAGCAAAGCACCCCCACAGCATGATGCTGCCACCCCTGTGCTTCACGGTTGGGATGGTGTTCTTCGGCTTGCAAGCCCCCCCTTTTTCCTCCAAACATAACGATGGCCATTATGGCCAAACAGTTATATTTTTGTTTCATCAGACCTGAGGACATTTCTCCAAAAAGTACGATCTTTGTCCCCATGTGCAGTTGTAAACCGTAGTCTGCCTTTTTTATGGCGGTTTTGGAGCAGTGGCTTCTTCCTTGCAGAGCGGCCTTTCAGGTTATGTCGATATAGGACTCATTTTACTGTGGATATAGATACTTTTGTACCCGTTTCTTCCAGCATCTTCTCAAGGTCCTTTGCTGTTGTTCTGGGATTGATTTGCACTTTCCGCACCAAAGTACGTTCATCTCTAGGAGACAGAACGCGTCTCCTTCCTGAGCGGTATGACGGCTGCGTGGTCCCATGGTGTTTATACAGTGAGGGAAAAAAGTATTTGATCCCCTGCTGATTTTGTACGTTTGCCCACTGACAAAGACATGATCAGTCTATAATTTTAATGATAGGCTTATTTGAACAGAGAGACAGAATAACAACAATAAAGTCCAGAAAAACGCATGTAAAAAATGCTATAAATTGATTTGCATTTTAATGAGGGAAATAAGTATTTGACCCCTCTGCAAAACATGACTTTGTACTTGGTGGCAAAACCCTTGTTGGCAATCACAGAGGTCAGACGTTTCTTGTAGTTGGCCACCAGGTTTGCACACATCTCAGGAGGGATTTTGTCCCACTCCTCTTTGCAGATCTTCTCCAAGTCATTAAGGTTTCGAGCCTGACGTTTGGCAACTCGAACCTTCAGCTCCCTCCACAGATTTTCTATGGGATTAAGGTCTGGAGACTGGCTAGGCTCCAGGACCTTAATGTGCTTCTTCTTGAGCCACTCCTTTGTTGCTTTAGCCGTGTGTTTTGGGTCATTGTCATGCTGGAATACCCATCCACGACCCATTTTCAATGCCCTGGCTGAGGGAAGGAGGTTCTCACCCAAGATTTGACGGTACATGGCCCCGTCCATCATCCCTTTGATGCGGTGAAGTTGTCCTGTCCCCTTAGCAGAAAAACACCCCCAAATCATAATGTTTACACCTCCATGTTTGACGGTGGGGATGGTGTTCTTGGGGTCATAGGCAGCATTCCTCCTCCTCCAAACACAGCGAGTTGAGTTGATGCCAAAGAGCTTGATTTTGGTCTCATCTGACCACAACACTTTCACCCAGTTCTCCTCTGAATCATTCAGATGTTCATTGGCAAACTTCAGACGGGCCTGTATATGTGCTTTCTTGAGCAGGGGGACCTTGCGGGCGCTGCACGATTTCAGTCCTTCACAGCGTAGTGTGTTACCAATTGTTTTCTTGGTGACTATGGTCCCAGCTGCCTTGACATCATTGACAAGATCCTCCCGTGTAGTTCTGGGCTGATTCCTCACCGTTCTCATGATCATTGCAACTCCACGAGGTGAGATCTTGCATGGAGCCCCAGGCCGAGGGAGATTGACAGGTCTTTTGTGTTTCTTCCATTTGCGAATAATCGCACCAACTGTTGTCACCAAGCTGCTCAGCGATGGTCTTGTAGCCCATTCCAGCCTTGTGTAGGTCTACATCCTTGGAGAGCTCTTTGGTCTTGGCCATGGTGGAGAGTTTGGAATCTGATTGATTGATTGCTTCTGTGGACAGGTGTCTTTTATACAGGTAACAAACTGAGATTAGGAGCACTCCCTTTAAGAGTGTGCTCCTAATCTCAGCTCGTTACCTGTATAAAAGACACCTGGGAGCCAGAAATCTTTCTGATTGAGAGGGGGTCAAATACTTATTTCCCTCATTAAAATGCAAATCAATCTATAACATTTTTGACATGTGTTTTTCTGGATTATTTTGTTGTTATTCTGTCTCTCACTGTTCAAATAAACCTACCATTAAAATTATAGACTGATAATTTATTTGTCAGTGGGCAAATGTACAAAATCAGCAGGGGATCAAATACTTTTTTCCCTCACTGTACTTGCGTACTATTGTTTGTATAGATGAACGTTTGTATATACCTTCAGGCGTTTGGAAATTGCTCCCAAGGATGAACCAGAGGTCTACAATGTTTTTTCTGAGGTGTATGTAAACTTCTGACCCACTGGAATTGTGATACAGTGAATTATAAGTGAAATAATCTGTCTGTAAACAATTGTTGGAAAAAGTACTTGTGTCATGCACAAAGTAGTGTAGATTGAAAAAAAACAAGTTTTAATGACTCCAACGTAAGTGTATGTAAACTTCCGACTTCAACTGTATGTGCAACATGTCAATGCTTGCTTTCTCGCTCTGCTCTGTGTGATTCTTGCTAGCTGTCACTCAAATGGCGAGGGGCTGAATCTCATTGGCTGGAACGCAAATTGCTAGGGAGCCCACATGTACAAAATGTTCTTATTAAATGGAAAACACAAATATATTTTGATTAAGTAAGTATTCAACCCCCGAGTCAATATGTTAGAAATACCATTGGCAGCGATTACGGCTTTGAGTCTTTCTGGACAAGTCTCGAAGAGCTTTGCAAACCTGGATTGTACAATATTTGCCTATTATTCTTTAAAAAATTATTCAAGCTCTGTCAAGTTGGTTATTGATCATTGCTAGACAGTCATTTTCAAATCTTGCCATAGATTTTCAAGCCGATTTATGTCAAAAATGTAACCAGGCCACTCAGGAACATTCAATGTTGTCTTGGTAAGTAACTCCAGTGTATATTTGGCCTTGAGTTTTAGGTTATTGTCCTGCTGAAAGGTGGATTTGTCTCCCAGTGTCTGAAGTAGACTGAACCAGGTTTTCCTCTAGGACTTTGCCTGTGCTCAGCTCTATTCCTTTTCTTTTTATCCTAAATAACTCCCTAGTCTTTGCCGATGACAAACATACCCATAACATGATGCAGCCACCACCATGCTTGAAAATATGAAGAGTGGTACTCAGTGATGTGTTGTATTTGCCCCAAACATAATGTTTTGTATTCAGGACAAAAATGTTTTGCAGAATTACTTTAGTGCCTTATTGCAAACTGGATGGATGTTTGGGATTATTTGTATTCTGTACAGGCTCCCTTCTTTTCACTCTGTCAATTAGGTTAGTATTGTGGAGTAACTACAATGTTGTTGATCCCCAGTTCTCCCCTACCAAAAGCCATTTAACTATGTAACTGGTTTAAATCACCATTGGCTTCATGGTGAAATTTCTGAGTGGTTTCCTTCCTCTCCATCAACCGAGTTAAGAAGGACACCTGTATCATTGTAGTGACTGGGTGTATTGATACACCATCCAAAGTGTAATTAATAACTTCACCATGTTCAGAGGGAAAGTCAATGTCTGCTATTATAATTATTATTTTTATTTTATTTTTTTACACACATCTACCAATAGGTGCCCTTCTTTGCAAGGCATTGGAAAACCTCCCTGGTCTTTGTCGTTGAATCTGTGCTTGAAATGTATTGCTCAACTGAAGGACCTTACATATAATTGTATGTGTGGGGTACAGAGATGGGGTCATCATTCAAAAATCATGTTAGACACCATTATTGCACACAGAGTGAGTACATTCAACTTATCTGACTTGTTAAGCAAATTTTTACTCCTGAAATTATTTAGGCGTGCCATAACAAAGGGGTTGAATACTCAAGACATTTCAGCTTTAAATGTTTTATTAATTTGTAAAAAAGTGTAAAAACATAATTCCACTTTAACATTATGGGGTATTGTGTGTAGATCAGTGACATAAAAAATAAATGTAATCAATTTTAAATTCGGGCTTTAACAACAAAATGTGGAAAAAGTCTAGCTCCTCCCACCAGCCTCCACTGGGGGAAATGTAGGGAAAATGGCACAGCACAGCTTCCAGAAAACAGACGGTTTCAAACTAGGGATTTCATGGCTAATTGAGGTAAGAAAGTCATTATGCTCATAGGTTATGCATGTATGAACTACACATTGACACATCTAGCCCAAAGCGGGAGGTTTAAAAAATACTTACTAGTCTCCAAAGTACCGAAGCATGTCCTTAACCCATGTTCACAGTTAGCCATTGTTATGTAAAGTCCATCAAAAAGTCCCCAGCGATCTCACCTTGGCCCCAAGTAAGAGCAGGTCCGATGAGGCCATGGCCCAGTGAGTTTGTGTCTGAGATTCTCTACTGGAGTGTTTCATATTTATGTAATTGTGTAGCACTGCCTGGCTACCCAAACTCCTTGCTCCGGCCAAACACTACGCCACGCCCACAGACGTTAGTGTCTTCTCCGCAATAAGTTTAGATATGAATACCTCTCAGACGATTTCTAGAAAGTAAACATATTCTAACCGTTCCGATTGGTCCCAGAAACCGATGGGTTAGGCCAGAGCCAGAACACGTGGGTAAAGCGTCATTTCTGAAAATGTGTCATTGGCTTTGATACTCTGGTTAGAAATGATCCCATCGCTGATGACTTTGTTTTGTACAACACCCTTCATTTTGAGGTCACCACAAACTACTTCAATGAAGGCAGTCTCAGACTGAAGTATATAGCGAACATAGAGGAGCGGAAGAATTCAGTTTGAGTCGTCAGGCAATGTGTAGCAGATGTGTTCTGGTGAACTAAGTAACTTTGCTCGAGACCTGAACACGCATGCTAGCTCCCAGAAAGAATGCCAAGTGGGCCAACATGGTCTTAGGGCGCATGGACGATCCAGGTTTGATTGCAGTTTGTATCCTTCTTCCTCTTTGGCTGTTCCATTCATTCATCCCAGTGAAGGCAAGACATTATACTTTCCTTTTGTTGTTTGAGAGGAAATGCCACAGGAGAGGGTGGAGTGCATGAAGTATTAACCTCGGGCAGCAGGTATAAGAGGCTTTAGGAAGCTAAACCTCCTCTAAAATAGTTTTACCTTATTTTTAGAATACCTTGTTATACCTGTTATGATCTCTATCCTCTCCAAACGTGAGAACATAAAAATGCCCCTGTGGGGATATTATTCCTTGCTCTGGCAAACCATGAATGTGGCGTTATTTACATGTGGCCAGAGTTCAACAGCACTCTGCATGAAGAAGTACAGTATGTGTGTGTGTTTTCAGGGGTGGGGGTGTTAAGAATCCTCAAATGAAAATCTCACATTGCCTGCATCATCATCAAGCATCATATACAGTTGGTCTCTGGTGATTTCATGAGTCCTACATAGTCAGGCTGTGCTTAGACTCATATCCAATATGATTAATTAATGCCCATTTTATGTAAACAGGGCTTTATATGTTGAAGCCTCCCAGTGAAATATCTTCACGTTTTGAGGGGAGAGTATTGATCTACAAGTTGCATCAGCTATTTATGGGGTGATGTTTGATGGTGTTAGTCTCTCTTTCTCATCTTGGCCTTAGTCCAAAGTGCATCACTCCTGTCCATAAATCACTTATACCAGTGGCCTTCTCTGAGCCCTTAGCTGCCAAACAGTAGTTGTTTATGTAGTGTTTTCAGGGAGGTAGCTAAAGTTCAGACACCCTGGACAGCTGTCATGTACCAACTGGATCCATCAATGACTTTGTTATGTAGGTACCATTAGCAGCCATTTTCATCGACTTTCTACTCCTCCGCGTTTTGCTTATGAAGGTCTTTCAACCGTATGATGTAGCAATATTTTGCGGTAAAAACGCTTTTTAGCGTAACCGTTCCTTTTTATGTAGTCTATTCAACCATCTTGTGACATTTCAAAAAGACACAATTTTAGTCACTCATGTTGTTGACTGTCAAGGAATGCAATGTCCTGCTCCATAGTGTGGGCAGTCTGTAAATCATTCTCACTTGCCGGGCACAATTACATTCCTCTCTTCTTTACAATGTCCACATTGGAAAAACGTGTTGTGTAATACTTTCATGTGTCTTTTGTAATTTGTGACCTCCATGTGATGTGTGTAGTATTAATGATTCATGAAAACTATGAAATAACACATATGGAATCATGTAGTAACCCAAAAAGTGTTAAACAAATCAAAATATATTTTATATTTGAGATTCTTTAAAGTAGACACCCTTTGCCTTGATTTCAGCGTTGCACACTCTTGGCATTCTCTCAACCAGCTTCATGAGGTAGTCACCTGGAATGCATTTCAATTAACAGGTGTGCCTTGTTAAAGGTTAATTTGTGGAATTTCTTTCCTTCTTAATGCGTTTGAGCCAATCAGGTAGGGGTGGTATACAGAAGATATTTGGTAAAAGACCAAGTCCATATTATGGCAAGCACAGCTAAAATAAGCAAAGAGAAACAACAGTCCATCATTACTTTAAGACATGAAGGTCAGTCAATATGGAATATTTCAAGAACTTTGAAAGTTTCTTCAAGTGCAGTTGCAAAAACCATCAAGCACTATGATGTAACTGGCTCTCATGAGGACCACCACAGGAAAAGAAGACCCAGAGTTACCTCTGCTGCAGAGGATAAGGTCATTAGTTAACTGCACCTCAGATTGCAGCCCAAATAAATGCTTCACAGAGTTCAAGTAACATACATCTCAACATCTGTTCAGAGGAGACTGCGTGAATCAGGCCTTCCTGGTCAAATTGCTGCAAAGAAACCACTACTAAAGGACACCAATAAGAAGAGGAGACTTGCTTGGGTCAAGAAACACAAGCAATGGACATTAGACCGGTGGAAATCTGTCCTTTGGTCTGATGAGTCAAAATTTGAGATTTTTGGTTCCAACCGCCGTGTCTTTGTAAGACGCAGAGTAGGTGAATGGATGATCTCCGCATGTGTGGTTCCCACCATGAAGCATGGAGGAGAAGGTGTGATGGTGCTTTGCTGGTAACACTGTCTGTGATTTATTTAGAATTCAAGGCACACTTAACCAGCATGGCTACCACAGCATTCTGCAGCAATATGCCATCCCATCTGGTTTGCACTTAGTCTGACTATTATTTGTTTTTCAAAAGGACAATGACCCAAAACATAGTGATGGAGTGCTGCATCAGATGACCTGGCCTCCACAATCACCCGACCTCAACCCAATTGAGATGGTTTGGGATGAGTTGAACCGCAGAGTGAAGGAAAAGCAGCCAACAAGTGCTCAGTATATGTGGGAACTCCTTCAAGACTGTTGGAAAAGCATTCCTCATGAAGCTGGTTGAGAGAATGCCAAGAATGTGCAAAGCTGTCATCAAGGCAAAGGGGTGGCTACTTTGAAGAATCTAAAATATAAAAATATATTTTGATTTGTTTAACACTTTTTGGGTTACTACATTATTCCATGTGTGTTATTTCATAGTTTTGATGTCTTCAATATTATTCTACAATGTAGAAAATTGTAAAAATAAAGAAAAACCCTTGAACGAGTAGGTGTGTCCAAACTTTTGACTGGTACTGTGTGTGTGTGTAAAATATATATATATATATATATATATATATATATATATATATATATATATATATTTACTGCAGGCGGTACTTACGAGTTGGTGTGCAGATACTCGAAGGTGAGCTGAGCCCTGTTCAGGGTGCTGTAGTTTGAGTAGGCCATCGCCACTCGTTAAAAGCTACTTCCTGGTCTTCTTTCTGACTTCCTCTCAGTCCGGTGTGGATTTTCAAGAGCTCTATTCAAGAGCTTTATGCACCTACAGAATCACAGCAGCAGTCAGCTCCACTGGTCAAACGTATGCATGGTGTCAAGGATATTATGATTGTGTGAAATAACAAGAGCCTGGAATATAATTAGCTTTCATTAAGATCAAAGGGCAATTCCACAGTAACGGAATTACGCTGAGACTCCGATTTTTTCACTTAAAAATGTATGCCAAACAAAAAACATTGATTTCAAAGAACCATACAACTCTATGCACAATGACTACTTTGAACACAGTAAAAAATATAAAAAAATACACTGTGGCTGGAAAAACTGTGCAGATCCAAAGTTTGGTAAAATCTCCCTTAGTTTTATTATCAGTTTGTCACTAAATGTATCTGCACACTTCTTCCTGTAAATGTGGTTTTATAAAATGTTCAGTGGAAATTGTTAAAAGTAGTCCTTGTGCAATTTTAAACTTTGAAATCAATGGTTTTTGTTTGGTATACTATACATCTTAAAGTGAATCTGAGTGTCAGCGTAATTCCGTTACAATGGAATTGCCCAGAACAAATACCACTGGAGGAAAAGCCTCTAGATATCTGATACTTCATCTGAACAGAAAGAATAAGTCCTGTTGAAAAGTAAGTATGAGTATTCAAACTCGGAAATAAGTCCTGTGGTGGTTGGCAACCTCTGCCAATTCATGGCTGGGTTTGAGTGCTTTTTCTTGAGGTAAAGACATGTTGCTACTTAGTACTATGACAGTCTCTCTATCAACACACAAACAAGCTCCACTCCTGTCCTGTTTATAGCTTGCCAGCTTGTAGATCTAAAAAACAGAAAGGAGTTACTTCTGGTTGGTTCAGCCATTCCTATGGTGAAAATGAATGGGGAAAGAACTGGGTTTTGGGATAAATGCCAAAAATATGGTCTTTAGTTAACACAGGCTTAGGAGTTCCTATACGTTTTGTTCTATGATATAATAGTCAGTTAACATGACTTTTATGAATTATGAAACCTTTGTGCTTTTTCTGATTACATAAATGCTTCAAAATCCACAAAAAATGATGTTAGCTGATTAAGATCTCATAGAACAAAACATAAAAGATCTCCTACCCCTGTGACATTAATTTGGCCGTTTATCAAAAAACCGTACAAAAACACAATTTTCCCATAGGCTTTGTCCAACGAACGAAGGCGGAGTTATTGCCTAGAAAAAGATGCCACTACTAATTTCTCTCTATAGACCACGCGCCAGGTAACACTCCACTTTCAAACGGGCCCGCCGACAAGAGAACACTCACGTGGGAGGCCTGTTAGTGCTGTTAATCTGGATCATTCCATAAGACTCATCTAGGCTAAATCTTGACGTAATTTTTATTATCGAGTATGGATGAGTAAAGAGACGATGTTATTGTCAATGTTGGCGAGTTGCAATGTCCAGTCATGCTTTAACAAATGGTTCGTCTACTGACCAAGTTAACTAGCAACCTATCTTGGCTCTCACACCCACAATATCTGGTAGCTACCCATCCATGTACGTTAGCTAGCTAGCTAGTTGGGTAACGTAAACACCTGTAAAGAGCACATTAGCATGTATATTTATCCAATATGCAAACCGTTTAGAGCGCCAGCAGCTTCAAATTGACTTTAGGTCCGTGTAAAACATCCGTCGAATCGATAACTATGTTACATTTCTGAATACAACCAACTCTACAGGCCGCGAAAACCTCCTCCTTTCTCCCCTCCCTCACAGTACTGCGCACAGAGGAGAGGAAGGTCCGAAGGGTACGCCCGCCTCTACCGTTCATCTGAACACCAATAGAAACACGTCTAATTTATTTACATTACTGTGATTCGTCAATTATTGTCCACGTCTATGATCAGGAAGTAAAATGTCTCGATTCTCTCTTAGCTCGATTGAAGAAATAAGCTAATATAATAACGATATTTAAAGACATTGACCTTTACGTCGTGTAATGAATATTTAAATGTGAGCATTTTGCCTGTAAAAGTTTTGTTTAATATTATTGTAATATGCGTAATGAAGCCCAGCACATGCTAGTGCTGAGGGCCCGATAGTACTCATTTCTCTAAGGATCTCTGTCTGCTCTAACTCAGCCTAGGCTAGCTCTAAAGTTGAACTCTTATTAGCCAAAACTAAACGTTTATCTTTGTTTTGGACATGCAGTTCGACTTTGCTCTATTATCCCCATGGTAAGTTTGTTGAACTAGCAACGTTAGTCGCCTGCTAACTGCTAGTTAGTTGACGGTTATACATCAGTAAATAATACCCATTTGGTTTTGCTAATGGAACAGGTTTGTACCTTGTTTCCAGAATATTCAGTCGTTTGAATCCTTTTGCTTGTTCATTTAGGACCTAGATTTAGCTTTGTGTTTTGTGTCAGTATGTGTTGTTAGTTACTACTAGACAGCCATGTTGAATGGCAAATTCTGAAATGGCTGCCATTGTCTCCTTGTTTTATGCAATAGTTGACCCATGCATGCTTGTACTTTATTTGAGTACTACACCCATATCTGTGCACAACTGTCTATTTAAAGTAGGCTACATATGTTAAGCTACTGTAAATGGTCAACTCCACAACACTTAATTCCAACCTTCCTTGATTGTGGGGGGAATTCAGACCTGAGTCACTTCCAGTTAAATGGAACTTAAATGCACTTTTCTCCCTATCGTATACTGACCTTGAACTTAAGCATGGGGAAACGCAAGTGCCAGCCAGGTATTCGTTTGGGGTGGAGATCACAGAAATTGAGGTGTGCCTACAGATATTCCGTATTCTGACCTTGACTTAATTCCCACACCTTTACGCAGGAGGAAACCATGAATAAGGTCAAGCGAACCTATCGGTTCCAAGTGGAAAAACATACTGGCTGTGTCCCCAAATACCCATAATTGCTTCCTAAATAGTAGGCCGTTTGAGTATGCAAAAAAAAAGTTTAATAGTATGAGACATTTCGAAAATCGCGTATACTTTAAATGCCTGGATGTCATACTAATTTCAGCTTTGACAAAAGCTGATCAATTAGATAGGGGGATACGCTACTGAAATCAACGAATAGCAGGAAACAACGCAATCATGCATGACGCATTCTCAGTATTCAAAACTAGAATGTTTAATATGCGAAAAGCATATCAACATGACAAGCATTTCCACCCCTTTCCCACAGTGAAGAATAAAATGCTGTGACCTTATGCATTATTTTTAACACAAGTGAATTTGTCCCAATACTTCTGGTCCCCTAAAATGGGGGGGACTATGTACAAAAAGTGCTGTAATTTATTAAACTAATAAACTGCAAGATTCAACACAAGTTTGCACCACAAATGATCTTTGTAGGAGAAGTGATAAGATGGGGCGGCAGGTAGCTTAGTGGTTAAGAGCATTGTGCCAGTAACCGAAAGGTCGCTGGTTCTAATCCCCGAGCCGACTAGGTGAAAAATCTGTCGATGTGCCCTTGAGCAAGGCACTTAACCCTAATTGCTCATGTAAGTCGCTCTGGATAAGAGCGTCTGCTAAATGACAAAAAAAATAATAATGGGGAAGACGGTACTGGAATCAAGGTGCAGTATGAAGAGATGGATTTTCAGTCTGCTGCAGAAGCTGGGCAGCGACTCCGCTTTTTTTGACAGTGGTGGAGAGGACGCTACAGAGAGAGGAGCTGGACTGGGATGAACAGCTGCAGGTGGCTCAGATGGATGGAAGTGCCAAGAGGCCTGAACAGAATAAAACCACCTTAGGATGTAGCAACGTGTTGAAATAAAATTGAAATATTTAATAACGTGCCCAATCACCCTGCAGTCATAACATGACAGAGTAGAACCTCAAAAGTCTTATCAGAGGGCAATGTTTGTGGACAGGGCATGGGTTGACATCAACAACAGCAGCTAAGCAGTTTGAAATGAGATGCTCCATCAAACTTTGATCCCAACAGCAGAAGCAGCACTCTCAGAAAGAGTCCTTTAATCGAACCATCCTCCCTCTTTCTTCTTCTCTACTGGGTACTAGCTGCATGGTGTGGTGGAGACTGGTTCAGGAGTCAATCAGTGGTTCCTGTGACGGGGGGGAAGCAGTGATGACATCTGGGTTAAATAACACTCACATAAACAACATGTCACTTAGATTGCAGAGCTGTAAGAATACAGCGACCCATTAACTGTATATTAGTTATATTATTATTGGGGCGGCAGGTAGCTTAGTGGTTAAGAGCGTTGTGCCAGTAACCGAAAGGTTGCTGGTTCTAATCCCCGAGCCAACTAGGTGAAAAATCTGTCGATGTGCCCTTGAGCAAGGCACTTAACCCTAATTGCTCCTGTAAGTCGCTCTGGATAAGAGCGTCTGCTAAATGACTAAAATGTAAAAAAAAAAAAATATTAAATCAGAAAGATTAGCAACCTTACCCTTTGCAGGTCCAAGCTGTTGCTGTGGTAGTGGCGTACGTGTGAGTGTGTGAGACTGGCGGAGAAACAGAGCATCACACACACCCCCAGCAGACACACACTCACCTGGATCAGATGCCTACCCGCCAGACCCAGCTCCTTCTGCAGAGTTACACACAGGTTTAGAGGGACTGACCTAGGGCAGTGTGTTTGTACTTGTGTTTCCATGGCTGTTTGTATCTCAGGGATTATTGAAAGACCGGACCATCACAACCTTTTTGTCACAAGTATTTTTCTTAATATTAACAACATTTTCAATATAAATGTTTATAGACCAAAGTATCAGCTATCACACCATGTAAAGGAACAACACAATTATTTATTTTTTCTTCATAACATGCACCTAACTGGATTTGTCAACTCCATCACACACACCATAAAAAATATTTTATTGTTATATTTAAATTGTCCAACAAGCGTTTAAAGGCCTTGATTGTTTCATTCTAACAGATTATTCAAATATACACTGAACAAAAATATAAAACGCAACATGTAAAGCGTTCGTCCCATGTTTCATGAGCTGAAATAAATAACAAGATTCTGTCTGTAATAAAGCCGTTTGTGGGGAAAAACTAATTCTGATTGGCTGGGCCTGGCTCCCCAGTTGGTGGGCCTGGCTGCCAAGTGGGTGGGCCTACATTGCATTAGAAAAGTATTCAGACCCCCTTGACTTTTTCCACATTTACATTACATTACAGCCTTATTCTAAAATGGATTAAATAGTTTTTTCCCCTCATCAATCTACACACAATACCCAAAATGATCAAGCAAAAACAGGTTTGTTGAAATTTTTGAAAATGTATATCACATTTACTCAGCACTTTGTTGAAGCACCTTTGGCAGCATTTACAGCCTTGAGTCTTCTTCGGTATGACGCAACAAGCTTGGCACACCTGTATTTGGGGAGTTTCTCCCATTCTTCACTGCAGATCCTCTCAAGCTCTGTCAGGTTGGATGGGGAGCATTGCTGCACAGCTATTTTCAGATCTCTCCAGATATGTTAGATCGGGTTCAAGTCCGGGCTCTGGCTGGCCCACTCAAGGACATTCAGAGACTCCTGCGTTGTCTTGGCTGTGTGCTTAGGGTCGTTGTCCTGTTGGAAGGTGAACCTTCATCCCAGTCTGAGGTCCTGAGCGCTCTGGAGCAGGTTTTTATCAAGGATCTCTCTGTACTCTGCTCCGTTCATCTTTCCCTCGATCCTGTCTTTCAGTCCCTGCCACTGAAAAACATCGCCACAGCATGATGCTGCCACCACCATGCTTCACCGTAGGGATGGTGCCAGGTTTCCTCCAGACGTGACACTTGGCATTCAGGCCAAATAGTTAAATCTTGGTTTCATCAGACCAGATAATGTTGTTTCTCATGGTGTGAGAGTCCTTTTGGTGTCTTTTGGCAAACTCCAAGCAGGCTGTCATGTCTTTTACTGAGGAATGGCTTCCGTCTGGCCACTCTACCATAAAGGCCTGATTGGTGGAGTGCTGCAGAGATGGTTGTCCTTCTGGAAGGTTCTCCCATCTCCACAGAGGAACTCTGGAGCTCTGTCAGAGTGACCATCGGGTTCTTGGTTACCTCCCTGACCAAGACCCTTCTTCCCCGATTGCTCAGTTTGGCCGGGCGGTCATCTCTAGGAAGAGTCTTAGTGATTCCTAACTTCTTCCATTTAAGAATGATGGAGGCCACTGTGTTCTTGGGGACCTTTAATGCTGCAGACATTTTTTGGTACCCTTCCCCAGATCTGTGCCTCGACACAATCCTGTCTCGGAGCTCCTCGACCTCATGGCTTGGTTTCTGCTCTGACATGCACTGTCAACTGTGGGACCTTATATAGACAGATGTGTGCCTTTCCAAATCATGTCCAATCAATTGAATTTACCACAGGTGTACTCCAATCAAGTTGTAGAAACATCTCAAGGATGATCAACGTAAACAGGATGCACCTGAGCTCTATTTCGTGTCTCATAGCAAAGGGTCTGAATACTTATGCAAATAAGGTATTTCTGTTGAAATGTTTTTATACATTTGCAAAAATTTCTAAAAACCTGTTTTCGATTTGTCATTATGGGGTATTGTGTGTAGATTGATGAGGGGGAAAAAGCGATAACCGATTTTAGAATAAGGCTGTAATGTAACAAAACGTGGAAAAAGTCAAGGGGTCTGAATACTTTCCAAATGCACTGTATGCCCTCCCAGGCCCACCCATGGCTGCACACCTGCCCAGTCATGTGAAATCCATAGATTAGGGCCTAATGAATTTATTTCAATTGACTGATTTCCTTATATGAACTGTAACACAGTAAAATCTTTCAAATTGTTGCATGTTGCGTTTATATTTTTGTTCAGTATATAAAACAAATCTCCAAACGTCTTTTTGTTTTGTTTTATATCATTGCATAATGCTCCAGGGCTAATTTCGTTAGCATTTTGGTATGTTTTTCTAGATTCATAACATAAAACAAGATTTATAAAGCGAACATATATCCCTTGTGTCTAGCACAGCAAGTACTTCAATAGTTTAAGCATATATTGCAGGACAATGAACATATTTTTTCAGAATATTTACAACAAAAATCGATCTTAAGGGGGTTAGCAATCAATGACGGAGTTGACAACAGGAACTCAAGACAGATATTATTGTCTTAAAGTTAAATACAAACATGAGTAAAATATGGAAAATGATTCATTTGACAATTCCCAACAAAATGACAGAGTTGACAAAATACATTATTTTCTTCATTATTCAAGTGGTATACAAAGTAGCAATTTAGTTTTTCCTGAGTTGCTTTGACTCTAAAACCTAATTAAAATGAACATATTTGAACCAAAATTAATATTCTATCTTAATATTAAAGGAAGATGGATTTATCAGGTTATGGTTGTAACCATGGGGATTTCAATATTGTTTTGTTTAAATCTATCAAAAGTACAGAACTTTTCAGCCCATGGGTGGTCTTGTTGCACTACAGTTAATCAGGAGATGAAGGCGTTCTCATGGTATTGCTGAAGCTGCTCATTTCGGATTAATTTATGATTTTAGATAAATCTGATGGAGTTCACCATAATTCCAGACAAATTTGATAGGAATCACAGTTTTGAGAGAAATATTCCTTAAAAGTCAGAGGTGGTTATTGCAAGAAACTACATGTGATCATTTTTCAATTAATATAAATTTTTGCCAGTTAATAGAATTTGAAAAACTTTTTTGGGTAGTTTGAAATTGTGATAATTTACTCTGGACAAGGGCATTTCCTGGCAGAGAGCCAACATGGAACTGAATAAAATCAAAAATATTTGGAAAATTACAAAAACAAATATTTTCCATAATAAAATTCCCCTAAATGTATTTTTTAAGATCAAATAATGAAGAGATTCTTTTTTTCTACTATAAAAAATAAAATTTCCCTGCCGGACAAAGATTGTCCCGACTTTCAAGAATCCCTGACCTGTTAGCATGGCGGTGAGTAAGTTGTGACTTGTGTGTGAGTGTGTCGCCGGAAATGTTAGAACATGGCTGTGAGTGTGGGGTCATGTGTATGTGTACCTGCGTTAGCATGGCGGTGAGTGTAGGATCAGGTGTGTACTGTAGACTGTAGCAAGACTGTGACGCCGAGGGCTTCTGGCTGCTTATCTCCATTGCAATCGCTCTGACAGGAGAGGATGTCCCTTCATTGGCACGGCGGCACACAGGTGGCAGCCTGGACATACTGAAGACACTAGACATCACGCAGAGACACTCCAGAGGAGATAACGCAGAAGTGCCATCCAGGCACTCTGTACAGAGCTGAATGCAACAGGTGAATGAACCAGTGTATGTAAGACTAGGTATGTGTGTGTGTGTGTGACTCACAGGGTTGGAGGTAGGATGTGTGTAGGTGCACTGACGCGAAGGCAGGCGTGTGAGTTGCCCCCCACAGATGGAGAGGAGAACATCAGTGTCACGTTTACAGCCTCGTTACCTGAGGAGAGAGACATTTTCAACTTTTACTGCTGCTCCTGTAGTTATTTCACCATGACACATCATTCTCATTTATGTATTATTAAGCATGCTTTCATCATATAAAACCAATTAACCATAACATAAAATGTGCACCATTACCGTTCGAGGACAAAAACTGACCTGTGAGGCCCAGCTGACTGGCCAATAACGTTGCATGGAGGCAGAGGTCGCTCAGGGATTGGCTGTCTGAGCTGTCCATCACAGCCAGTGGCACCCAAAGGGACAACTGGGTGATGGATGGTGGACTCTGGGTGGAGTTCAGCAATGCTGTTCCACCTACCTCCTCTTTCCCAAATGGAGGATAGGAAACCGTCTCCATTGCTGTACCATTGGCTCTTGCACACAACTGGAGGTGGGCCAACGATGACAGGAAGTGGTTCCAGTCCTTTGCAAGAAAATATGCATTTCCATTTTCCTGTACATCTAAAGTGGTCTGCACTCATCTAGCCCTTTGGGGATTTTTTTGGCCTGCATGCCCAATATACATTGAGCAGACAGCGGAGCCAAAAGCCAAAAACTGTGTTCTGCAGTCATCTAGCCAGGTCTCTCAACTGTATGGACAAAAGTATAGGAACAACGAGGTAAAAGGGCAGTTCCCTAACCTCCGGCATAATAGTATAAGTTACCATGAACTTTGTTCTTTGCCTATTGGTGTGTGTGTTGTACAGTGCCTTGCAAAAGTATTCATCCCCCTTGGCATTTTTCCTATTTTGTTGCATTACAACCTGTAATTTAAATGGATTTTTATTTGGATTTCATGTAATGGACATACACAAAATAGTCCACATTGGTGAAGTGAAATGAAAAAAATAACTTGTTAAAAAAAAATCTCTAAAATAAATAAAGGAAAAGTGGTGCGTGCATATGTATTCACCCCCTTTTCTATGAAGTCCCTAAATAAGATCTGGTGCAACCAATTGCCTTCAGAAGTCACATAATTAGTTAAATAAAAGTCCTCCTGTGTGCAATCTAAGTGTCACATGATCTGTCACATGATCTCAGTATATATACACCTGTTCTGAAAGGCCCCAGTCTGCAACACCACTAAGCAAGGGGCACCACGAAGCAAGCGGCACCATCAAGACCAAGGAGCTCTCCAAATAGGTCAGGGACAGTGTAGAGTTGTAGAGAAGTACAGATCAGGGTTGGGTTATAAAAAAATATCAGAAACTTTGAACATCCCACGGAGCACCATTAAATCCATTATTAAAGAATATGGCACCACAACAAACCTGCAAAGAGAGGGCCGCCCACCAAAACTCACGGACCAGGCAAGGAGGGCATTCATCAGAGAGGCAACAAAGAGACCAAAGATAACCCTGAAGGAGCTGCAAAGCTCCACAGCGGAGATTGGAGTATCTGTCCATAGGACCACTTTAAGCCGTACACTCCACAGAGCTGGGCTTTACGGAAGAGTGGCCAGAAAAAAGCCATTGCTTAAAGAAAAAAATAAGCAAACACGTTTGGTGTTTGCCAAAAGGCATGTGGGAGACTCCCCAAACATATGGAAGAAGGTACTCTGGTCAGATGAGACTAAAATTGAGCTTTTTGGCCATCAAGGAAAACGCTATGTCTGGCACAACCCCAACACCTCTCATCACCCCGAGAACACCATCCCCACAGTGAAGCATGGTGGTGGCAGCATCATGCTGTGGAGATGTTTTTCATCGGCAGGGACTGGGAAACTGGTCAGAATTGAAGGAATGGTGGATGGCGCTAACTACAGGGAAATTCTTGAGGGAAACCTGTTCAGTCTTCCAGAGATTTGACACTGGGACGGAGGTTCACCTTCCAGCAGGACAATGTCTTGAAATGGCCTAGTCAAATCCCAGACCTCAATCCAATTGAGAATCTGTGGTATGACTTAAAGATTGTTGTACACCAGCGGAACCCATCCAACTTGAAGGAGCTGGAGCAGTTTTGCCTTGAAGAATGGGCAAAAATCCCAGTGGCTAGATGTGCCAAGCTTATAGAGACATACCCCAAGAGACTTGCAGCTGTAATTGCTGCAAAAGGTGGCTCTACAAAGTATTGATTTGGGGGGTGAATAGTTATGCACGCTCAAGTTTTCTGTTTTGTTTTATTTCTTGTTTGTTTCACCAAAAAAAATATTTTGCATCTTCAAAGTGGTAAGCATGTTGTGTAAATGAAATAATACAAACCCCCAAAAAATCCATTTTAATTTCAGGTTTTAAGGTAACAAAATAGGAAAAATGCCAAGGGGGGTGAATAACTGTAGAGTGTCGGTGTTGGACAGGCATTGTGTGTAATGTGTAGGGCTGGACAGTATCCCATATTATTTTACTATAGACCGGTATTGATGCATGGACCGGTTTTTTATTTTACCTTTTAAAACAGTATTTAAATGTTTAGTTTGTTATATGTGATACGCAACTCTGGCGCGTGTAATGTCCGTTTTTATAGTTTACTCCATTTGCTACTTGCAAGTCGTCACTCTCCCTCTCGCTTCCCACACCAAGCCCTGCCCACTGTCACTCAAGGAGAGCAGTTGTTGTTGCTTGACCATGGAGTCACGAGCACTTCACTTGCCGTTCACTTTGCAGTCTACATGGTCAGACGCAACAAGATGTTGGGTGACAACAATGCTGCTTTCAAAGCGTTCTATAATTACACTATTAGTTTGTATCTTACTGTCTGCAAACAGCTTTATTTTCTTAGCAAGTTGTGGCTCAAATAAATCATGTTATCACTAGCTAGTTGGCTACCTAGCTAAATGCAAAGACATAGAGGACTCATCATTGTATCTCCATTTTGAAGTAGTCCATTTTCTTCATCACGATTGGCTGATCCCTCCTGATGACCCGGTTGGACATGAAGTCGGAAGTCCCACCCAGTTGACTACATTAAAATTGTGGAAGCTCTCAATGGTGCTGCCCATGCTAATATGGCCTTTTGGCCACTAGAGGCCTCTATCATTCTCTATGGTTAAATGTAATCAGTCAGAGCAAACATAGCTAGCTAATATACAGCCTGAGACCAGGGGCCTGTTGCACAAAAGTAGAATTAAGACATCCGGGATAAATGACTCAGCTGAGCTCAATGAAGCCAAAACATGTGCGTCCAGGCTTAATTGGTTGCACAAAGACCAAGCCAGGATGAGCAGACACGGATTCATTAAGCCAGGTGAAACCAATCCTGGATAGGTGCGCTCACGGCTCACTCAAATAGACCCCGCCACAGATCACAGATTAACTGATTTACCATGGCAACTAGAGCCGCGTACTTTTCCCCGTCGGAAGCACAAATCCTCATGGAGGCATACGAGGAGGTAAAAGATATAATTAAGAAGAAAGGCAACACCGCCACAGTGATAAAGCAAAGAGAAAAAGCGTGGCAAAGTATTGCAGACCGCCTGAATGCGTAAGTAGTGCACAATTACACACTCACCGCTCCGCTGAAACATCACAATTACAATTCAAATATTTAATTCACATCTCCAAAAATGCAGTTGTACTGTAATTGTGAAGCGTTAAATTTTTAATTGAAATGCACTGCAGATATGAGTGAAATTGTGTAAAGTAACTCCATCACACTGTATAAAGCTATGATACATTTTTTGATATTTTTACTGAAAACAAGACAAAAATACCAAGTAATTTTTTGCAGTGTGACTCCATTAAATGTGTGTGTGTGTGTGTGTGTGTGTGTGTGTGTGTGTGTGTGTGTGTGTGTGTGTAGATTAAACATGAACGGGCCAAAACGGACATGGCAGCAGGTCAAAATCAAATACAAGAACATTCTGCAGAATGGTATGGTCCCTGACTAATATTTAACAAAGCACAAGCATATATTGTACCCAGAAGGTGCCTGCTCACACATTGTCTGTACTGTTTTAGCAGTGAAAAAGAATACCCACAGACAAGGCACGGGTGGTGGGTCACCAAAGGCTGACCTTACCCCAGCAGAGGACATGGCCTTGGAGCTAAATAAAGGCAGGCCCGTCTTAGAGGGGATCCCTGGGGGAAAGAGACGAGCATAGGTTCCTCCCAAGATGCCACCCGCTTCATTCAAGGTATGTCCTTCCATCTCTACATGGGATACAACCACATTCATATTGAATCAATTTGGACTGTCTGACTTTGGTTTACCTATTGCCTTGCAGTGTCTGGCAGCACTGTGTTCCTGTTAGAGCCACCAGCACAAGCACCAGACGATGCTGATCCAGTGAGTACTCCATCAAAGGCATACTGTAGGCCTGGCATGTCTTGTCTACTAGCTTCAATATGAATCCGATTAAATGTGATAGGGTGAAGGCCCCAGTGCAGCAGCAACAGCACATGATGGAGACGATGATGAGGAGGAGACCATCTCTCTGGATTCCAGAAGGCATGAGGTATCATGTTAAGACTGTGAAAGTACTATTTACTCTACAATGGTGAGGAGTCCTCATCAAAATCAAAAAATCTAATTTCTTTTACAGGACCCAGATGCTATACAGTGGGAAAACCAGCCTGGCAACATAGTGCGTATTAATAAAAGGACACCACATCCTGCCAAATTCCAGCTGCGCTAATTGTATTGTGTTCACAGAGCTCACAAGCTATCAGAAAGTTGTATGGCAACCACCTCCGGCGCCAAATAGAACTGGCAGACATAGACATTCAGTACAAGAAGAAAAAGATGGAAAATCTTGCACTGGAGTCCGAAATAAAAAAGAGGACAATTAGGAAACTGGACCTTGAAATAAAAAAACTTGAGAGGGAGGTGAGATATGCCTTCAATGTACACTGTATGCTAACTGTAACACAAATGTATTAATCATTATTTTTCTTTCCTCCCCCAGCTCCAAGAAGATGACACAGCTCAAAAATAAAAATTAGGTATATTCTCGTAAAGTCAAGTGAGCCATGACATATGAGCTCTTATTGTGAGCACACAGGACGGTGGCATCTTTCTAAGGTTTTTTTTATTTTCCCAGCAATCAGTACAACCAAGTCATCGTTATAAGGCATCGCCCTCTTTTGCCCACCCCCAGCACCAGGTGTGGCCACTAGCCTATATGAAGGCCCAAAATTGTGTGTTCCTTTCTGCTCTGACAATGGCATGCCCATTCGTGCGAGATGTGGTGGATGAAGAAGCACTTGTGCTGAGGAGAGCCTTCAGGGCGAGAAAGGGTCTTCAGGGACCGGTTGGACCCACTGGCCTTCCCTGATGACCATCTATATGAAAGATACAGGTTTTCTGCAGATGGCATCAGGTATCTATGCAGACTACTGGGTCCCAGGATTAAGCACCGCACTGCACGGAGCCATGCACTGAGTGTGGAGCAAATGGTTTGTGTGGCCTTGCGCTTTTTGCTAGTGGAGCCTTCCTGTACTCAGTGGGGGATGCAGAACAGCTGAACAAGGCCACAATTTGCCGCACAATAAGGAGTGTGTGTCTGGCTATCAAAGCATTAGCAGATGTCTTCATCTCCTTCCCTGGCCACAGAAGACTCTGTGACATCAAAGAGGAGTTCTATAGGATTGCAGGTAAGAGGATCTACAAATTACAGGACAACTGTTAACACATAGTAGGATACTCATTACTTTGTGTGACAGGTTTTCCCCAATGTCATTGGTGCAGTGGACTGCACACACATAAGGATAAAAGCCCCCTCAGGTGCCCATGAGGCCGATTTTGTGAATAGGAAATCCTTTCACAGCATTAATGTTCAGGTGAACATAACTTTTTGATATTGTCCATTGACGAACACTCTGCATTGCCAGTGATGTGCATTGATTGGTGTAATATTCCTCATCTTATGATTTCAGATGGTCTGCAATGCTGACTGTGTGATCAGCAATGTTGTGGCAAAATGGCCTGGCTCAGTCCATGACTCCAGAATCTTTCGGGCCTCTGAAATCTATCAGTGCCTATCACAAGGTAAGCCACACAACCCCCTATTTATAACCATCATGGCTGTGTCAAGAATATCACTGTGTTTATGAGGTAGTAATGATGAGATTTTGTGTTGACAGGTGAATTCTCTGGTGTGTTGCTGGGAGACAGGGGGTATGGCTGCCAGCCTTTTCTCCTGACACCTTTCACAGACCCCCAGGAAGCACAGCAGGCCTACAACCATGCCCATGCCAGGACCAGGGCCAGAGTTGAAATGACCTTTGGCCTCCTGAAGGCACGCTTTCACTGCCTTCACAAATTAAGGGTCAGCCCTGTTAGGGCATGTGATATTACTGTGGCTTGTGCTGTCCTCCACAATGTGGCCTGCCTGAGGAAGGAGAGGGCCCCCAGAGTGCCACCAGCCATGGACTGGGACAATCCGGCAATCTTCCCTGATGACGACAGTGGTCGGCTGCTGAGGGACCAATATGTGTTGAATTATTTTAGTTAGTATGTGTGCTTTCAATTTTGGTTAAATATATACTGCGGTGGCAGAGGAATTTGGGTTTTTTGGGTTCGTTTTTTTTACGAATTTGGCCTCTTATGATGTTTGTGCGGTATACTGTGTGTAATACAAGGCTGCAGGGAGGCTACTGCATCCATTCATTTGTCTGTTCAGTTGATGTGTATGGATTTGTCCTGCATTTATTTTAGTGTGCAGACATGCAGGGTGTGTTATATACAGACCTTTGAATGTGTATGTATCATTTTGTATAATATGCTTGGATTCTGTGCTTTCCATCTTGTAGAGTCACTGTGACTTCAGTTTCGAAAGGAGCTGATGGTTTACCTGCTTTGTTTTGTCCTTATTCAATAAAGGAACATAATGTTACACATTGTGTTTTTATATTCATATGGAATGTGTATTTGTTTATATGACAGAGTACTAGGGCCACACTGAAGAAAAAGGATAAAGTCATAAATTTATGAGGCTGGTTCTTTCTGCAGAAAAGCTACATATTGTTTTTACAGTTTTGATACTTATGACAATGTGATACTTAATATTCTGGCACATCAGCATGTCTTTGTTTATGAAACCATACTGAAGTACAATTTCACGAAATGCCCCACATCTGTCATTTTAACAACTGTCCTCCTTTAAAACAACTGGTTACAATATTATGACTTGTGTTTTTTTCCCTCTGTGGCCCTAATATTCTATCATTTTATATATAGCCTTATAGTCTATGGGAAACTGTAAATTATCTAATGATAGCAACATCATCTAAAAATCATTTTTTATCCAAAATCATTGAAATTAATGATCACAAACGTTTAAATAATGACAGTGGGTCTAGTTATATGTGATAACAATGTATAGTGAGCAGTGAAATAACTATTGGTTTCCATTTGTGGTGACTGCTGACTGACATTAGGGATGAGATTAAATAGATCCTGGAATTTAGCCTGGTCTGGAGCAGGCTAGCTCCACAGAATAAATCTCCATGGTAATTTATACCAGAACATATCCTCCTGCCCCCTATCCATCTTTAGTGCAACCGGATTACGGATCAATTGAGCCAGGATCACCAAGATATCCTGGCTTAATCCCTTATCCTAGTTTTGTGCAACAGGCCCCAGTGCTGGGGTAGGCCTAGATCAGTATGTTGTTTGTGCAACTGTATCTTCTAAATCAGAGAGGAATAGGCAAAGCATTAATATATTAGCTAGCTACATGAAGTAAGTGAATAACATAGAGATAAAGATGAGTCCTCTATATCTGTACCATTAGAGTCTGTGACAGCATGGGCAGCGCCATTGAGGCTACAACCCATAAGAATCCCCACCCAGTTCCCTACTTTAAAATGGCGGAAGTATGGTGGAAGCCCTCAATGGCACTGCCCATGCTAAAATGGCCTTTTGCCCACTAGAGGCCTCTATCATTCTCTATGGAGAATACACATGTACTGTAACATCATATAGGGTCCCCTAGGAAACACTGAAAATCCCTTTGGTTCCTACCCTGTCAAAATAATTACTGCCTGGCTTATTCCTTTGTTGTCATGTCAAACAGCAATGTATTCAAAATGCTGCCCAGTATATTCTAATTTTTGAATTACAATTTCCATGATTTCAACAGTTCACCGATAAACTGCTGTAGGCCTAGATTTTTGGCCCATATCTATTATACAGTCCTACTGAGTACTACTTGACACGGTGTGGAAATGATAACAAAAGTGCAGGAAATGTATAAATCAATCAGAATGGAGAATGCCCCATTGAAAACACAGAATTAATGTGTTGCCACTCTAGGGTCCTGAATATTTATAACTTTTATTATTCTAAAACATAAAATACCGTCAAATGTGAAAAATATCGTGATATGATATTTTGGCCATATCGCCCAACCTTAACTGTGTGTAATGTATGTTGTACCTGCGTGTCTGGGTTGGGCAGGCGGTGTGTGTGCGTATATAACCCGATGCTTAGGAAGGTGAGGGCAAGGGTCAGCACACACAGGAAGAAGGTGACCCCAGGAGGGTGCTGGGAAACATAGTCCCTTAGATTAGCAACTGGCTGCCTGGAACCCATCACACACACCTGTAACACACACAACAGATTGCTGCTATAAAAAACTGATGACAATACAGGATTCAGGAAAACATACCATAAGCGCATTGCATTCGCCACACAGCGATTTAGCAACAACATATGTTACCTGGCTCATGGGTTCATCTACACAGACAGGTCCACAGGGATGACGTAGGCTTAGTCCAACGTCGAGCCGTTCTCTGCAATGCTACCTCGCGTTGCTTGACATGTCAAGACAACGGAGTTTACCAGTCAAAGTACAACTTTCGTAGCTATCTGTGGTTTTCTTGATAGCAAAAGTCCAGCGCCTAGCTAGCCATACAGTTCCGTACAATTTACAACTCACTAGTTAACTCGGATCAGAAGAAAGTTAATCAGCTAGCAAGCAGCTTTCTAAGATAGCTACATCTGAAGTATGCAGTTCACATGAGGAAAACTAGCCACGTCTGAGAATTGACCATATTGTTTTGAAAGGCAAACTAGTATTCTGCCAGCAGCACAAACAATGACGTCAATTTGTATGGTAATGAAGAATACTTAAAAATAAAAGCCCGCATTTAAAATGCTATTCTTCACATACTTCGTAAACAAACAGGTGTAGACTAACAGTGAAATGCGTACTTATGGGCCCTTCCCAACAATGCAGAGAATACATAATAGAAAAGTACAACACATAAATGTAATAATAACTTGGCTATATACACAGGGTACCAGTACCAAGTCGATGTGCAGGGGTACGAGGTAATTGAGGTAGATATATACACTGAACAAAAATATAAACGCAACATGCAACAGTTTCTAAGATTTTACTGAGTTATTGCTCGTATAAGGAAATCAGTCAATTGAAATAAATTCATTAGTCCCTAATCTATGGATTTCACATGACTGGGAATACAGATATGCATCTGTTGGTCACGGATACCTTAAAAAAAAGGTGGGGGCGTGGATCAGAAAACCAGTCAGTATGTGGTGTGACCACCATTTGCCGCATGCAGCGCGACACATCAGGCTGTTGATCAGGCTGTCGATTGTGGCCTGATAGTGGAATGTTGTCCCACTCCTCTTCAATGGCTGTGTGAAGTTGCTGGATAATGGCAGGAACTGGAACACGCTGTCATACAAGTCGATCCAGAGCATCCCAAACATGCTCAATGGGTGACATGTCTGGTGAGTATGCAGGCCATGGAAGAACTGGGGCATTTTCAGCTTCCAGGAATTGTGTGCAGATCCTTGCGACATGGGGCCGTGCATTATCATGCTGAAACATGAGGCGACGGATGAATGGCATTCATCCGTGAAGAGCACACTTCTCCAGCGTGGCAGTGGCCATAGAAGGTGAGCATTTGCCCACTGAAGTTGGTTACGTGCCGAACTGCGGTCAGGTGAAGGCCCTGGTGAGGACAACGAGCACGCAGATGAGCTTCCTTGAGATGGTTTCTGACAGTTAGTGCAGCAATTCTTTGGTTGTGCAAACCCAGTTTCATCAGCTGTCTGGGTGGCTGGTCTCAGACGATCCCACAGGTGAAGAAGCCGGATGTGGAGGTCCTGGGCTAAAGTGGTTACACGTGGTCTGCGGTTGTGAGGCCGGTTAGACGTACTGCCAAATTCTCTAAAACAACGTTGGAGGTAGCTAATGGTAGAGAAAAGAACATTCAATTATCTGGCAACAGCTCTGGTGGACATTCCTGCCGTCAGCATGCCAACTGCACACATTTTAGTGGCCTTTTATTGTCCCCAGCACAAGGGGCACCTTTGTAATGATCATGCTGTTTAATCAGCTTCTTGATATACCACACCTGTCAGGTGGATGGATTATCTTGGCAAAGGAGAAATGCTTACTAACAGGGATGTTAACAAATTTGTGCACAACATTTTAGAGAAATAAGCTTTTTGTGCGTATGGAACATTTCTGGGATCTTTTAATTCAGCTCATTAAACATGGGACCAACACTTTACATTTTTCGTTTATAATTTTGTTCAGTATACATATAACTAGGAATAAAGTGACAGATAATAAACAGTAGCAGCAGCATATGTGATGTGTGATGCAATGTGGATAGATATTCTGAAGATATTACATTTGAATCAATGTCAATTTTTATTGTGCTTATAAGCAAATGCAAGGACTTTATGGAAACAATTACAAATATGCTTCTATTTGTTTTTTTTAAGAGCACTATTGAAAAGTACAATGTTTAGATTGGTATGTTCACATTAGGCTGTAGAGAAAAAACTTTTCCATGTGCCAAGGTAAAAGTGGAGTTGGCAATACTCCGTAGGGTCTAGAGAATCTATATATGGTGTTATTTCTTGGGGGACTGAGATCTAAATACCCAGCAGCACTTTCTATTCCACCCATTCCATGCACTGCAGTGCAATACAGTGTAAGCCTATAAATTACATATTGTCGTATAGAGAAAAAAACGATTCTATGTGCCAAAGTAAAAGTGGGGTTGGGAATACTCAGTAGGGTCTGTAACACAGGAGGTTGGTGGTACCTTAATTAGGGAGTACGGGCTTGTGTTAATGACTGTTGCAGAATCAGTGGAATGGTATCAAATACATCAAACACATGGTTTCCAGACATTTTTATTATTATGAGCCACTCTCCCCTCAGCAGCCTCCTGTGGTCTGTAATCTATATATTGTGTTATTTCTTTGGGTACTGAGGTCTAAATACCCAGTAGCACTTTCTACTCCACCCGCTGCAATGCAATACACTACATGCCTAAAAATTACATATTGGGCTATAGAGGAAAAACATTCTATGTGCCAAGGTAAAAGTGTGGTTGGGATTAATCTATATATGGTGTTATTTTATGGGGGACTGTGGTCTAAATACCTAGCAGCACAATTGCCCTATAAATAATACAATATCACAATTAAAAGTATGCTGTGAAAAAGAGTTGTAATGCACTAGTAAAAACAATCGATATTCCCAAAGTCTAGCATGTCTTTGCAGGGGGACTCTTATTTTAAAAATAAAATAATCCGCGATCGTGCTGCCATCATAATATCCTGCTGCTAGGAGAACGGTAATAAGGCAGACGAACCAGAAGGATCGACCTCAGTTAAAGAGTTCTGATTGGCGGAAAGCAGAGCCACGTGCATTGTCATTGGATTAAACAATGTGTTGACAGTATGTCCCTCCCCTTTTTTCAATCATGTTGTGTTTTGCTTTCAGGTATGCTTGAAAAAGTCTGGGCCATCACCTGACAACAGTGTCAGACACCAAAAGACAGTACGCCAACTTTATATTTCTAAATAAGCTACACATAACATGGCTATAAAGTAAAGTTCCAAACGAATTTAATGCCAAAAACCATTGACCGTATTAAAGCTCATATGTCAAATGATAACATTTACAAATTGTAATACATTTTTTAATGAGATTTCTGTCTAAGGTCAATATTAATTTAATGAATTGACCAGTGTCATAGCAGCATGAATCAAATGGTAGAATACTTTAAGTAGGCTACACTAAACTGTTTGATTTCAAATTAAAAACAAAAATAATTATCTATTGGCCAAACTAATAGTGCATTTTTTCCTAGTACAATTTCCTACCTCTATATTGCCATTAGTGGAACTCAAGTTTGCCCATCTCACATGTCAGTATGAGCAAAACATTATTAAAAAAAAAGTAATAAACCCCCCCAGTTAAAACCCATTTCCTTTTCTCAAGATTGTTCAAACAACAGAGCAGTAAACACACATGCTAACCCTGAGCTTACTGTTGTACTGTATACCTAATACATTACATTACTTTTGTAATAATTTCCCTTTTGAATGGAAACCCCATCACCCCTTAGTTTCTTCTCTGACACTGAGGGGTGTGTGCGTGTAGGGTTAATGTAAGGGGTATGGGTTATGTTTACATTTTAGTCAGTTAGCAGACACTCTTATCCAGAGTGACTTACAGTTAGTGCATTCATCTTAAGATAGCTAGGTGGGACAACCACATATCACAGGCATAGAAAGTAACATTTTTCTCAATGAATAAATAGAGGAGAGAATAGAGTTCTTGGGTTGGGGTGTAGGGTTTGAGCATAGCCTGAAGGTAGGGAGGGGCAGTTCCTCTTGCTGTTCCGTAGGTAAGCACCATGGTCTTGCAGTGGATGCAAGCATCGACCAGAAGCCAGTGGAGTGTACGGAGGAGCGGGGTGACAATAGAAAACTTGGGAAGGTTGAAAACCAGGCGGGCTGCAGTGTTCTGGATAAGTTGCAGGGGTTCAATGGCACATGCGGGGAGCCCACCCAACAGCGAGTTGCAGCAGTGCAGACGGGAGAAGACAAGTGCCTGGATTAGGACCTGCAGTGCTTCCTGTGTGAGGTAGGGTCGTACTCTACGGATGTTATAGAGCATGAACCTGCAGGAGCGAGTCACTGCTTTGATGTTTGCAGAGAACGACAGGGTGTTGTCCATGGTCACGCCAAGGTTCTTTGCACTCTGGGAGGGCGACAATGTGGAGTTGTCAACCGTGATGGAGAGGTTTTTGAGCGGACAGGCCTTCTCCGGGAGGAAGAGCAGCTCTGTCTTGTCGAGGTGGTGGGCCGACATCCAAGTTGAGATATCTGACAGGCACGCAGAGATACGTGTCGCCACCTGGGTGTCAGAAGGGGGGGAAGGAGAAAAGTAGTTGAGTGTCATCTGCATAGCAATGATAGGAGAGGCCATGTGAGGATATGACAGACACAAGTGACTTGGTGTATAGAGAGAAGAGGAGAGGGCCTAGAACAGAGCCCTGGTGAACACCAGTAGTGAGAGTTCGTGGTGCACAGATCCTCTCCACGTCACCTGGTAGGAGCAGCCTGCCAGGTAGGATGCAATCCAAGAGTGTGCAGAGCTTGAGATGCCCATCCCTGAGAGGGTGGAGAGGAGAATCTGATGGTTCACAGTGTCGAAGGCAGCGGATAGATCTAGGAGGATGAGAACAGAGGAGAGAGAGTCAGATTTGGCAGTGCGGAGAGTCTCCGTGACACAGAGTAGAGCAGTCTCGGTTGAGTGACACACCTTAAAGCATGGTTATGGTCAAGAAGATCGTTCTGAGATAGATAACGAAAAAGTTGATCGAGACAGCACGCTCAAGTGTTTTGGAAAGAAAAGAAAGAAGGGATACAGGTCTATAGTTTTTGACGTCAGATGAGTCGAGTGTTGGTTTCTTGAGGTGGGGAGCGACTCTGGCCATTTTGAAGTCAGAGGGGACGCAGCCAGTGGTCAGGGATGAGTTGATGAGGGAAGTGAGGAATGAGAGAAGGTCTCCAGAGATGGTCTGGAGAAGGGAGGAGGGGATGGGGTCGAGCGTGCAGGTTGTTCTGCGGCCAGACCTCACTAGACGCAGAATTCCACCAGGAGAGAGAGGGGAGAAAGAGGTCAAG
Source organism: Coregonus clupeaformis (assembly GCF_020615455.1). NCBI lineage: Eukaryota > Metazoa > Chordata > Actinopteri > Salmoniformes > Salmonidae > Coregonus > Coregonus clupeaformis. The sequence goes on from NC_059207.1 coordinate 30,819,484, forward strand.
GCGTAGAGTAGTTCTGTGTGAGTGAGACCAGTGGACTCAATAGGCTGAGTGAATGAGTAGCGGATGTCGTCAACCTTCTTTTCAAAGGATTAAGGAGGGAGTTGAAGATGGAAAAGAGTTTCCTAGGGTTAGTGGCATCAGCTTGAAATTTCGAGAGTGGTAGAAAGTGGCTTGAGCAGCAGATACAGAGGAAGGGAAGGTAGAGAGGAGGGAGTGAAAGAATGATAGGTCCTCCTGAATTTCAGTTTTCCTCAATTTTCGCTCAGCTGCCCATAGCCCTGTTCTGTAAGTTCGCAATGAGTCACTCAGCCACGGATCAGGAGGGGAGGGCCTAGCCGGCCGGAAGAAAAGGGGACATTGCGAGTCATAGGATGTGGAAAGGGAGGAGAGTAGGGTCGAAAAGGCAGAATCAGGAGACAGGAGGGAGAAGGATTTAGCAGAAGGGTTAGGTAGACCAGGAGACGTTTACAGGTGCGAAAGCCCAGGTGTCAGGTTGTCCCATGTGCATCAGGTCTGAGTAGGGGAAGGAACTCCACTGGAAGACAGGTACCTGGTCTCACGTCGGTCCACTCGCTGCCAGGAAGCCAAACTCACGCCACAGCCCGTAAGACGTCACCTACACACACCCAAAGGTACACACACAGCCAATTAGTGACACCTATAAGAAGCATGACATAACAGCTCACCTAACTCATACCTAGAGTGATAGAAGGTAGAAGTGGAGGACGACCTTACCTTCATATCCGGTCCTCCATGTGGTCTCTGCTTCAGCGCTCCGAAGGGATACGTTCCGTTAGCCGGGTTCAGGTCGGACCGGGCTGAGATGGTGTTCTCTCCATTAGCAGGCGGGTCACAGCCCTCACACCGAGACAACGGGTCCTCCTTAAAGTTATTATACCTACAGAGAGAGAGGGGTAGGGAAGGGATATTCATTCATAGGCTATACATGTCCAGTGCATTCGGAAAGTATTCAGAACCCTTGACTTTTTCCACATTTTGTTACATTACAGCCTTATTCTAAAATGGATTAAATAAATACAAATCCTCATCAACCTACACACAATACACCATAATGACAAAGCAAAAATAGGTTTTTAGAAATGTACATAAGTATTCAGACTCTTTGCTATGAGAATCGAAATTGAGCCCATCTGTGGTAAATTGAATTTATTGGACATGATTTGGAAAGGCACACACCTGTCTATATAAGGTCCCACAGTTGACAGTGCATGTCAGAGCAAAAACCTGTTTTTGCTTTGTCATTATGGGGTATTGTGTGTAGATTGATGAGGGAAAAAAACAATTTAATCAATTTTAGAATAAGGCTGTAACATAACAAAATGTGGAACAAGTCAAGGGGTCTGGATACTTTCCGAATGCACTGTAGGTAAGGATACTCGTATACAGCTGTAGGTAAGGATACTGTAGGTAAGGATACTCGTACATAGACCATAACCAGGTGGCGAATCGCATCTCTGCATGTCTGGCAGACATATCAGTGTGGATGACGGATCACCACCTCAAGCTGAACCTCTGCAAGACGGAGCTGCTCTTCCTCCCGGGAAAGGACTGCCCGTTCCATGATCTCGCCATCACGGTTGACAACTCCGTTGTGTCCTCCTCCCAGAGTGCAAAGAGCCTTGGCGTGACCCTGGACAATACCCTGTCGTTCTCCGCTAACATCAAGGCGGTGACCCGATCCTGTAGGTTCATGCTCTACAATATTCGCAGAGTACGACCCTGCCTTACACAGGAAGCGGCACAGGTCCTAATCCAGGCACTTGTCATCTCCCGTCTGGATTACTGCAATTTGCCGTTGGCTGGGCTCCCTGCCTGTGCCATTAAACCCCTACAACGCCGCAGCCCGTCTGGTGTTCGACCTTCCCAAGTTCTCTCACGTCACCCCGCTCCTCCGCACACTCCACTGGCTTCCAGTTGAAGCTCGCATCTGCTACAAGACCATGGTGCTTGCCTACGGAGCTGTGAGGGGAACGGCACCTCCGTACCTTCAGGCTCTGATCAGTCCCTACACGCAAACGAGGGCACTACGTTCATCCACCTCTGGCCTGCTGGCTCCCCTACCTCTGCGGAAGCACAGTTCCCGCTCAGCCCGGTCAAAACTGTTCGCTGCTCTGGCACCCCAATGGTGGAACAAGCTCCCTCACGACGCCAGGACAGCGGAGTCACTCACCACCTTCCGGAGACACTTGAAACCCCACCTCTTTAAGGAATACCTGGGATAGGATAAAGTAATCCTTCTATCCCCCCCTACCCCACCCCCCCCAAAAAAAAAAACTATTGTAAAGTGGTTGTCCCACTGGCTATCATAAGGTGAATACACCAATTTGTAAGTCGCTCTGGATAAGAGCGTCTACTAAATGACGAAAATGTAATGTAAATGTAAATGCAGATCTGTCCCTCTCCCCCTGTGGCATCTGGCGTAGAAGCCTCTGACTGGAAGAGCATACCTCATGAGGCGGACCATGGAGTCCATGTCTGTGACGTGTGATTGGTTCCTTCTGAAGATCTGGGCTCGAGGGTTCATGTCCAGAGAGAACCATGGACCAAACTGTTTAACCAGTTCTCGACAGCCACTGGCATTAAACACCTCTTCATAGTACCTACACACACACACACACACACAGTGAGAGAGTATGCGTCACACATATACACAGGTCATTTTTTTGTTGATCAGAACAAACCTGAGAGACAGACACAGTCACCACCTATTAATAATATAGCCATTACTAGTGTGTGGTAGTTATACATTTGTTGTTATTGGTACTTACGGGATGTTATAACTGGACCAGTAACCTTTCTAAAGCAAGTCCTGGGTTTTATCAGAGTGAACAACCAGCCCACTACAGAACAGAAGAGAACCACACACACACTTATTGCTGTTATTGATAAATAGCCAGCTCACCACAGCAGCAAGAACACACATAACATTTATGCAATGTGAGTGTGTGTGTGTGAGTGTGAGTATGTGTGTGTTTGGGTTGTCACGATACCAGTATCGAGATACTACGATACCGGATTTTCCTTGGCAAAAAAAACAAACTTTATGGTCCTTTAAAAACCTACTTTATGTAAAATATTGGTGTGCTATAGCTTGCAAAATAAACAAATGTGACTCTGTGTAACAACATGAGGACTGTTTTCCTCAATAAATGAATTAAGGTTTCCTTTCCTTCCTAGTATCTCGACACTGGTATCGTGACAACCCGTGTGTGTTGACTCTTACGGGAGCTGCTCAGTACAGTAAACAGCTGCTCCTTGGTCTCTGTCATCCCCGGAGTGAAATGCCTGTAGTCCACTATCCCCCCCCCTCCCCGAGAAAAAAAATCTCACTCAAGTCACCTGACCACTCTGATATGTTATAACCTCTTTTTTTTTAACTTTACTTAATTCCTTAAAGGGATAGTTCCCTTCACTCTTCATCTCCTAGTGTCCTTTAAAATGGACAGTTAAATAGCTTGTATGAGGGTTTGTTTTCTGGTCTGACAGGACTGGAGAGATAACCATCATGGTAGACATCCACAGGTCAATGAGAGTCTACAGGAAGAAGGGGAAGATGCCCAGATGGTCTACAGAGACTCACGTTCCGCTGTTGTGTTTGCTGAAAATCTCTGCCCACTCCTTGCCGGTTGCAGCCAGCCTATTGGCTAGGATGTTCCTCAGCCACTCCATCACTGCTCCGGTTGGTTGAACAAATTTCCAGAGGGCGGGGTTACTGTTGTCGATGCTGGTCTCCAAGGTAACCTGTGGAGAGACATCTTTAAAAAAACAAATACTACACACACATACAGTTCATTTTCATAAGTCGGAAGTTTACATACACCTTAGCCAAATACATTTAAACTCAGTTTTTCACAATTCCTGACATTTAATCCTAGTAAAAATTCCCTGTCTTAGGTCAGTTAGGATCACCACTTTATTTTAAGAATGTGAAATGTCAGAATAATAGTAGAGAGAGATTTATTTCAGCTTTTATTTATTTCATCACATTCCCAGTGGGTCAGAAGTTTACATACACTCAATTAGTATTTGGTAGCATTGCCTTTAAATTGTTTAACTTGGATCAAATGTTTCAGGTAGCCTTCCACAAGCTTCCCACAATAAGTTCGGTGAATTTTGACTCGTTCCTCCTGACAGAGCTGGTGTAACTGAGTCAGGTTTATAGGCCTCCTTGCTCACACACGCTTTTTCAGTTCTGCCCACAAATGTTCTATAGGATTGAGGTCAGGGCATTGTGATGGCCACTCCAATACCTTGACTTTGTTGTCCTTAAGCCATTTTGCCACAACTTTGGAAGTATGCTTGGGGTCATTGTCCATTTGGAAGAACCATTTGCGACCAAGCTTTAACTTCCTGACTGATGTCTTGAGATGTTGCTTCAATATATCCATATAATTTTCCTTCCTCATGATGCCATCTATTTTGTGAAGTGCACCAGTCCCTCCTGCAGCAAAGCACCCCCACAGCATGATGCTGCCACCCTGTGCTTCACGGTTGGGATGGTGTTCTTCAACTTGCAAGCACCCCCTTTTTCCTCCAAACATAACAATGGTCATTATGGCCAAACAGTTATATTTTTGTTTCATCAGACCAGAGGACATTTCTCCAAAAAGTATGATCTTTGTCCCCATGTGCAGTTGCAAACCGTAGTCTGGCTTTTTTATGGCGGTTTTGGAGCAGTGGCTTCTTCCTTGCAAAGCGGCCTTTCAGGTTATGTCGATATAGGACTTGTTTTAATGTGGATATTGATACTTTTGTACCTGTTTCCTCCAGCATCTTTACAAGGTCCTTTGCTGTTGTTCTGGGATTGATTTGCACTTTCCGCACCAAAGTACGTTCATCTGTCTCTGTTGTTGAATCTTGTTATGTTCATACAAATATTTACACATGTTAAGTTTGCTGAAAATAAACGCAGTTGACAGTGAGAGGACATTTCTTTTTTTGCAGAGTTTACAATTTTTTATTATTATTATATATATTTTTTTGTCATTTAGCAGACGCTCTTATCCAGAGCGACTTACAGTTTAGTGAGTGCATACATTATTATACTTTTTTTCATACTGGCCCCCCGTGGGAATCAAACCCACAACCCTGGCGTTGCAAACGCCATGCTCTACCAACTGAGCTACATCCCTGCCGGCCATTCCCTCCCCTACCCTGGACGATGCTGGGCCAATTGTGCGCCGCCCCATGGGTCTCCCGGTCGCGGCCGGCTACGACAGAGCCTGGATACTATGTCCACACATATTATACACAGCGCTCACCAGCCCGGTGCTAAGGATGTAGAAGTCGTCTCCAGAGAAGATGGACCCTGGGTAGGAGGAGAACGCCTGGGTTCCGCCAGGGATCGGATCACTGTCTGAGAACAACAGAACACAGAAATCAAACTCAGAACCATAAAATATAGAACTCTGAACCACATAACTCATGTTTGGCCTTTCCCAGTGGTCACAAGCAGAGTTTCCAGGAGGGTTTCATTAAGAGTGTGTATGTTAGGGGGGAAAGGGGGGACATTAGGAGACGCTGTAGGCATAGTTAAGTTAACCTTATGAGAGTTTTAGGGGTAAAAGGTTACCTGTAGGAGAGACACGGTAGGCGAACTGGTACTTCTTTAGGATGCGCAGCATGGCCTGGTAGATGTTCCAGGTATCATGAGACACCAGCAGATCCTTGTTGCCAGGCAATAGCTTGATGAGGGCGGAGCAGGAGCCAGAGCCCAGCGTCCGTGATTGGCTAGATTTGTTTAGGGCCCCCTCAAGATCCACCAGGTCTCCTCCCATCTGGAAAAGTCTGAATAGCTCATAGTGATGGAAAGAGGCCTCATCATTGTATCCATGCCATTATGGCGTCTGTGACAGCATGGGCAGCGCCATTGAGGCCATCTCCATTTTGAAGTAGTACATTTTCTTCTTCTTCCCGATTGGCTGATCCCTCCTGATGACCTGGTTGCACTTGACTCCAACAGGGTCACCAGGAGGGATCAGCCAATGAAGTTGGAAGTCCCACCCAGTTGACTACATTAAAATGGTGGCCGTGCTAAAACGGCCTTTTGGCCACTAGAGGCCTCTATCATAGTCTATGGAATAGCCACAGAGAAATAGAGAGTTTGGTCAGAGCAGTGATGCAAGGTGTCATTGGGCACACTTGATTTAGCTCACCCTAATAGTTTTCCCCATTGGAACTCCTCACATTATTCCTGAGATAGGTACTCTGGGTGAGTAAAATCAAGGGCACTTACAGAGACTGTCACTGCTGGGCTGACCTCATAGAGAATGATAGAGGACTCTTCTTTGTATCTGTCCAATTATGCAGTCTGTGAGTGTACGGGCAGAGCCATTGTGGCCATTTCCATTTTGAAGTAGTCAATTTTCTTCTTCTACTACTTCTATGAGTTGGTAAACAAACTGAAAGGGTGCATACGGCCACTTGCAGTGTGTTGTTTGAACAGATAAAGCCAAGGTTGGCGATTTACTGCCACCTGCAATTATGGAATGTTTGCGCACAAGTATTATTCCTTGGCTGATCCCTCCTGATGACCTGGATGGAATGATGTGATCCTTCCTTAACCCATAGGAAGTCCCACCCAGTTGACTACTTAAAAATGGTGAAAGTCCTGAATGGCGCTGCCCATGCTAAAACGGCTTTTGGGCACTAGAGTACTCTATAATTCTCTATGGGTGAACTCTAACCCATCAATCACAGAGGTCACAGACCACACTTACAGGAAGCCAAAGGGGTTGAGAGTGAAAGGGCCTCTGGGAAATGACAGCTGATCATTGTAGCCGTTTTCCAGACCTTTCAGCTACAGCAACGCCAACCGCACCTGAGCGAGAGAAAGTCTAAATAAAAAATGTCATCTTACTAAGATGTTCTTATTAGATCCCAAGTGTGTACTGAATGATCCACTCTAGCAAGAGTTCTTTAATGTTTAGATACATAGAGAAAAATAGTAGATACTTGGTGATTTAGCACATTGGCTGACCCAGACCCAGCCAATACCTGGTGCCAGTAGGGACAGTGTGGATGCTCCTCCATCTGCTGTCTGACCCACTGCAGGTTGGTGGTGATGTAATCCTTCAGTCTCTGACAGAATCCTGACTCAAACGTAAACGGACCGCAGTACCCCATAAGTGTGTTCATCCAGTGCTTATAGATCAGCTGAGACACAAACACACAAATAGATCAGCTTTAGATTTGGGTCGTGTTCCCCTGTTCAGTCGTTGCATGGATCAACCAATGGTTAGGTGCTATGTCATCGACTGTGCCGTCGGGCACCAGACTGCTATAATGTTTGTAAGATCTAGCATTCGTCAGCAATGTCTGAGCAGGGGAACACAACCTTCAACTCCACTGCCTCAGCAGGGTTAGGGTGACTGTCTCTCTACCTTACCTGGGAGCTGACTGCAGGCGTTGTAGGGAGGTCATACAGGCACGTGGAGGCCACACACACTACTGAGCCTCATTTTGACTTGTTTTAAGGACATTACATTACATTACATTACATTTTAGTCATTTAGCAGACGCTCTTATCCAGAGCGACTTACAGTTAGTGAATACATATTTTTTTATACTGGCCCCCCGTGGGAATCGAACCCACAACCCTGGCGTTGCAAACGCCATGCTCTATCAACTGAGCTACATCCCTGCCGGCCATTCCCTCCCCTACCCTGGACGACGCTGGGCCAATTGTGCGCCGCCCATGAGTCTCCCGGTCGCGGCCGGCTGCGACAGAGCCTGGATTCGAACAAGGATCTCTAGTGGCAGAGTTAGCACATCAAAGTTGGATCTGCCTGTAGTGTGGTTTTCCACTTTAATTTTGAGGGTGACTCCAAATCCAGACCTCCATGGGTTGATAAATTTGATTTCCATTGATAATTTTTGTGTGATTTTGTTGTCAGCTCATTCAACTATGTAAAGATTATTTCATTCATTCAGATCTAGGATGTGTTATTTTAGTGTTCCCTTAATTTTTTTGAGCAGTGTACATCAAATGTATTTGGGTGAAGAGTTTTACCCTGATCACAACCTGACTTGATAGGAATGTCTTTGGTCCATGATCTACAAGTGTCTACTCCAGCGGTTCCCAAATTCTGGATACTCAAGCGGTTACCCCCCAAATTTTTGTATCTCAAAATCATTGTAATGTGGTTAACCTTAAAAATCTAAATGAAAATGATTGAAATCTAAAAGATCAAATTCAACCAGAGATTGCCCTTAGATTGTGGGAAAAGGCAGCACTTGAACGTTGCGCTTGAATCGGAATGATGTGACCAAACGCTGCAGACAACACATTCACGGGTCACTACGGAGGAGTTTTAGTTCCTGACTCAAAGGGAATACCCTGCCGTCTCCCTCAGAGCATTCAAATTCAACATACCCTTCGCCACCTCATATCTGTGTGAAGTTGCAGTCAGCAGTGCTCTCGTCTGCATTAAAACCAAATATCGATCCAGGTTGGATGTGACAGCAGAGATGAAGTGTGCACTGTTGACTACTCCCCCTGCCTTTGAGAAGCTCCGAAGTGACATGCATCAAGCACACCCATCTCATTACTGGTGGTGAGATAATGGTGCTTTCAAAATGAGGTCAAATCATGATGTCAGTGATCTTCAGGTCGGAGCTTTAGAAAGAGGCCGAGTTTTTCCGAGTTCCCAATTGTCTTTAACGCAGTGAAGTCGGAGATTTCCGAGTTCCCAGTTGTTTTGAATGCGGCATTAGAGATATTATTGTCAGACTAATTTGCAATTGACTGTCATAGCCCCACATTAAAAGTATGTGATCGTGAGTTAAGACAATCAGAAATACTGCTAGAATGTTTTGCAATTGACTGCTATAGCCCCAAATAAAGAAAGTAAACATTGGCTGTTAATTACATACTTTCTTTTCACATGGTTGGGGTCGCGAGAATTTTCAGATATCAAAATGGGGTCGAGGACGAAGAAAGTTTGGGAACTCCTGGTCTACTCTATGGGGTCGATTTGGATTACACACAGGTAAACTACAACCCTGAATAAAATTGGGAATACTCTTTTATCACAACAGATGTAATAGAACAGGAACTACCACTTGACTAAAATATTTTCTAGGACACAGCCTGCCCTACCCCCATTGTCAATGCAACGTTGTCTAGACTAACTCAATCAGAGCCCATATTTTGCTAAAATGCTCGTTAACTTGCTCTTTACCCAAATGCATCTTATTTTTAGTCCTGCGTCGTCTATGTGGCTAGATTAGCGCTGGTCCAGGGCGTTAGTGCGCGTTAGTAGAGCAATTTACCCTGAGTTATTGATGTCGTTACTAAAGTTCGCCCAGGCAACATAGTCGTCTCGGAAACCCTCTTGCAGAGACAGCTGGCCAGTTTGTTTATCGAGAACTGCAGAATGAATCTCGGCCTGAACAGACGTCCATGATAAATACAAAACACATATAAATCTTCACTGTTGTTGTTGACTTGTGTGTGCGCTTGTCAGACATTTTTACTAATGTGGGCAATGTGACCAAAGCTGAGGAAGTAATTTCAAAATAAAAGTCCCTACCCTCTAATGTAGATAGGTGTTATGTTAAGTTCTCTCTGATTTAATAAAAAATAATGCAATTAATTAAAAACAAACACTCAAAACCACTATGAAATGGATAACGTTTAATTGTTGAGTACAAATAATCACATCATCAGAGTCCCATGTCATCGTCAGAGCTCTCTGACTGAGATGTCTCTCTCTCTCATATCTCTCAGTCTCTCTCTCTCACATACACACACACAGGAGTTCCTTGTCGCAACAACACTCTGTCAAAGTCCCTCAGTGCGCTCGAGAGGATTGGCTTGGCAAGGCTCTGCGCAGAATCACTGACAAAATAATTAGCTTCTGCTGAATTCTGCTCTTTCTGATTTCTCCTTCTCCTGTCACTAAGGCCCAGATTATGCAGTCAGTCCTACCCACACACAGGCACCAATCAGGGCTGGGTTGTGCTTAGGGGGTGTGATTTAGGGGTCAGTCATCCTTTGCCCCCTCTGCCTCCATAATCCCCTCCATCACTTCTGCCTTCCGCTTCTTCTTAGGGACATCTGAGAGAGTGAGAGATCAGAGAATAGGTTTCTCCAAACATCAATCTGAAATGTATTACTGTATCTGTTTGCTGGTACTACTGGGTGTTACCGTGGAAATGCTCAGCTGTTTCCTGCGTAGCGTCTCCAGTGTCTTCGGCATCGGCCCACTCTAGAACCAGCCGCCGCCCGTACAGATGGGTGCTGTGGCACAGCGCTGAGAATGCTTTCTACAGTGGATACAATAAATAACACCCCTCAACAGTACTGTACAGCAACAATAATGTTTTTTAAAGAGGGGAAACAAGAAATAACACACACCGTGGTCATTCACCCTCACTCACCTTACATTTACATCATTTAGCAGACGCTCTTATCCAGAGCGACTTACAAATTGGTGCATTCAACTTATGATAGCAAGTGGGACAACCACTTTTATTTATTTATTTTTTAATGGGGGGTGGGGGAAGAAGGATTACTTTTATACTATTCCAGGTATTCCTTAAAGAGGTAGGGTTTCAAGTGTCTCCGGAAGGTGGTCAGTGACTCCGCTGTCCTGGCGTCGTGGGGGAGCTTGTTCCACCATTGGGGTGCCAGAGCAGCGAATAGCTTTGACTGGGCTGAGCGGGAACTGTGCTTGGATGAACGTAGTGCCCTCGTTTGGGTGTAGGGTCTGATCAGAGCCTGAAGGTAAGGAGGTGCCGTTCCCCTCACAGCTCCGTAGGCAAGCACCATGGTCTTGTAGTAGATGCGAGCCTCAACTGGAAGCCAGTGGAGTGTGCGGAGGAGCGGGGTGACATGAGAGAACTTGGGAAGGTTGAACACCAGAGCCCAGCCAACAGCGAGTTGCAGTAATCCAGACGGGAGATGACAAGTGCCTGGATTAGAACCTGTGCCGCTTTCTGTGTAAGGTAGGGTCGTACTCTGCAAATGTTGTAGAGCATGAACCTGCAGGATCGGGTCATCGCTTTGATGTTAGCGGAGAACGACAGGGTATTGTCCAGGGTCACGCCAAGGTTCTTTGCACTCTGGGAGGAGGACACAATGGAGTTGTCAACCGTGATGGCGAGATCATGGAGCGGGCAGTCCTTCCCCGGGAGGAAGAGCAGCTCCGTCTTGCCGAGGTTCAGCTTGAGGTGGTGATCCGACATCCACAGTGATATGTCTGCCAGACATGCAGAGATGCGATTCGCCACCTGGTTATCAGAAGGGGGAAAGGAGAAAATTAATTGTATGTCGTCTGCATCCTGTTTGGTGAGGAAGTCTACAAAGGCAAACCCGCAGTGAACCCCGGTGACGGACGCCTTCTTTGGCAGACGAACAGTCTTCAGCTCCCCAAACATGCTGGAGGGGATACACATATCATCATCATCAGTGTGAGAGTGACTGAAGCCTTGTTCACACAGCAGGCCATAATGCTCAAATCAGGTTAGATTTTCAAATCCATTTTGGAATACTTACTGTCCAAACAACAAGTTACAAGTGACCAAATGGGATTTGTGTGTGTGTGTGTGTGTGTGTGTGTGGGGGGGGGGGGTTGGTAGTGGGCGTGGCGTGGCCAATGGTGAGCTTTTAGAGGCCTTCCTTTTGGCTGCAGAGACACATTTTGCTGTTCCACCCAAAACCACTCATTCCTTTAATTTACAGTGTTAACACTACTATGTGAGAACAATGTTTTTTGTGAACAAATGTTTCATTTTGGCGTTATAATAAGGTTGGTAGCTCTTGGAAAATCGTTGTGGAAATCTGTTGTAGCTCAAGTCGACTACAAAATCCACAATGCAATGCTCTCTCTATGGTCGGGATGGTTAGCTAGCTAGCTAGCAAACGTAGCTACACACAATAATACCATTTTACATTGACATTTTAGTCATTTAGCAGACGCTCTTATCTAGAGCGACTTACAGTTAGTGAGTGCATAAATTTTTCATACTGGCCCCCCCGTGGGAAACGAACCCACAACCCTGGCGTTGCAAGCACCATGCTCTACCAACTGAGCTACAGGGGACTATACCAAAGACAATATCAGCATGTAAAGTAGCTAGTTAGCTGTAAAATCGCCTAAACAAACTGTACTATCAATTTATGAGTCTACAATGTGTAGCTCAGTTGGTAGAGCATGGCGCTTGCAACGCCAGGGTTGTGGGTTTGATTCCCACGGGGGGCCAGTATGAAAATGTATGCACTCACTAACTGTAAGTCGCTCTGGATAAGAGCGTCTACTAAATGACTAAAATGTAAATGTAAAATGTACAATCTCACCATGTCCAACCTGCAGAACGATGTGCCTCAGAGTGAGTCTTCTTCTTCTTCTTCTTCTTCTTCTATGATATCATGGCGGTCCACAAACAATCGTTTAAGTGCATGCCGCCACCTACTGTGCTGGAATGTACAATCAATCATGCTCTAACCAATTCTGTACTACCATGAAAATAAAATTAAAAATCCCTACTAACTTCTACCACACCCTCCCCCTTCCCCCAAAACACTGCAATGGGGATGGGACAAATTCTCTGACATTGAAACTAAGGAATCCTATTTATACTTTCCCAGGCATAACCTTCTCAAACCTCAGCAGCACTGATAGGCTTTCACTTCCTTGACTTTCTTTCCTACTGATCAACCTTTTGGCCTCAATCACTCTTCCTCCCTTTACATTGTCTTTAATATAATCTATGGACATAGATATTGGGACCCCAGTGATGACTCCCCTCAATCTAGCATAAGCACCAGGGACATGGCTTTTAATCTTCTTCCCATTAAGCTTTTCCATTGTCAGAATCTTCTCTTGCTGAGCCTGGCTACCACAAAATATGAACAATCTACCATTTCCAATTAACTAAGCTAATTTCACTTCACCTACCTCGTTCTCTACGGCATTAGTTCGTCGGATAGGGTGTAAGTGAGGCCCTGTGGTCTCATCAAACACTAACCACACTTTCCACTCCAACACATCATTACTCTTGCTTCCTACCTTGGCCCTCGTTATGCTTTCTTTACTAGATGCTCCACTCTGTATCATGAGCTCTCTTCTTCCTATGTCTTTCCACTACCGACCATTCCAGTCCTTGACCCTCATCCTCCCGCTCCATACCATAGGAACTGACACCAATATTGTTCACATTCCAGCACAGCTGTTGCTTCACCAACTTTTTCTCAATTTAGTCCGAACTACTTGCCGGCATTTTTCACAGCTCTCAACCAGACTTCCAGAGTGGAGTCTGACATTCGCAACGGCAAATATACTTTTGAGGAGATGGGAAACGTTGCCCATGCTATGTCAATGGGCCGCGCAGTGCATTCTGGGCGATTCTGGGACAAGGAGCGCATGGGAGTCTATTGGGCGCTAGCTCCAAAACCCAACATTAGCACGTATTTCATCAACAAGAAGTACAACATTACAAATATTTTCAGAGATGTGAGATAATTAATTTGCTATTGTGACATGATGTACTTTCAAGGAAAATAGGCACGTTTCTCAACATATACACTGACATTGAGTGAACGCGATTGGTCAACAATCTGCTGGATGTGGCGTTATACGTTCCTTCATTCATTGGATTCCTATCTCCTTTCTCTAATATCTCTGGCAACTGCACCATGCAATGCACCCTGGACTAAAGAGGCAGACAAATAGGAAAAAAATTCTAGACCCTTCATTAAATTACACATTTCTCGAGGTTGGAATATCGTAAAAATATGATCAATGGCTCATTCGAGAGAAGACATCCTCCTGAGTTATGACATCTGCCCGTATTGAAATCTGACGTGTATGATAGACGTTTCACGATCTAAAAGTCGTATTCCTATTCACTTCTGGTGTAATGAGAGCGACTTTATCACAGTCCTACGTCATACCAGACGGATTTCTGCCTGCTTGAACGCCAATAACTCAGATACACATGAAAATGTGAAATTACCCAGGGAATCGATAGAACATCCCTCAGAGATGCACAAAAACAATATAACATTCAAAATCGGTGAACATTTCCTTTAAAGCAAATTTCCTGCAATTCCACATATTTTGCCATGAGGCGGAGAGAAAAATGTGCAGTTATAAAGCTAATTTTCTGCAATTCTACACATTTGCCATGGGTTATGCAGTGTTCTAATGCTATCTGAGTGACTCAAACATTATAACAAAATCAATGGGGGCCCCATGCCATGACATTTTGGGAATGTATTTTCTTCCAACTATCTAGTTTTTATTTTGGTGATTAATATAATAATATAATAATAATATGCCATTTAGCAGACGCTTTTATCCAAAGCGACTTACAGTCATGTGTGCATACATTTTTACGTATGGGTGGTCCCGGGGATCAAACCCACTACCCTGGCGTTACAAGCGCCATGCTCTACCAATTGAGCTACAGAGGACCGCATTGAGGACCGTGATTGTTAGTTCTCAAAGATGATCTTTTTTTAAAAATATATAGCTCCATTATATTTTCTACATAATTTAAATCTGGTTTTAGTCGTTTAAGTTTGTACTGAAAACGTTTTACCATCTCAAAAATTATTTTCTAAATAAATAAATCAATTTTTTTTAAATGGAGTGGCTGTGATGGGTGAGTTGAAGGAGTCAGGCGCAGGAGGGTAAATCACAGAATAACAGGATTTATTCCGGAAAACAGAGTTACGCAGTCATGCGTCAAAACAGTCCAGTGCGCAAAACAGGCGCACTGGAACCAACAAGGCACACGGGGAAATAACAAGGAGCTCCACTGAGCTTCACTATCCTCACAATAAACAATCAAAGACAAGGGGGCAGAGGGAACACTTATACAGGTACTGATGAGGGGATATGAACCAGGTGTGTGTAATGAACAAGACAAAACCAATGGAATGATGAAATGAGGAGCGGCAGTGGCTAGAAGGCCGGTGACAACGAACGCCGAAGCCTGCCCAAACAAGGAGAGGTGGCAGCTTCGGAGGGAGTCGTGACAGTGGCGGCAACCATTTAGAAGAGGCGGCCCGCCACTGCTAAATGAATATAGAGGAAACACTAAGTGTGTGTGTGAACAATAATATGTGGACTCATGTTCAGTACAGGTATACAGTATATGTGCGTGTATGTACATACCGTGCTTTGTGAAGAGGTCTTGGAGCTCCTCTTCTGTGCAGGTGTAGGGCAGGTTCCTTATGAAGAGTCTTCTTGACTTTGCTACATCTTCCTCCTCTTCATTTTCCTTCAGCTTCCTGGTGAAGCTCCTCTCGCTCCCTTTCTCCCACCCACCCCTCACACTTGTCCGAAACACCTCAATATAGAGCCCCCCTTAGAACAAACACATACAGTACATATATTTTTATTCTCAGTGAGGACACCAACGTGCACGCGCACACACAGTCTGATTCTCACCCATGTAATCTTTGTTCTTCTTCAGAGCCTTTTCCACCTCCTCCTCTGAGCACAGGTCCACATACATATACCCGGTTTTGTTGCCGTGGCATTCTTGATGATTTGAATGGCTTCAGGCTTCAGAGTAGTCATGACCAAACACCAACCCAGCCACCCACATAAAACCACACACACTCGCCTCTTGAAGGGACATCCTCGCAGTTTCACTGTGAACTCAGTGGTGGGTTCAGTCTGTGTGGCACAGAGAGATAGGGACACACACACATTACCAAAGGGGACACGGCAATGAAAACCCTCAACCCTAATTTCACTATCAGAATGCTACACCATATGCCATTTTAACTGCTATCCTCCATCAGCTAAATTAAGGTTGGATTTGAGGTAAAATCTACAGTCCCAAGGTTTGTTGGTCAGGGGTGCGGATCAAATGCTAGGTGTTAAAGGTTAGGCGTTTGCCCTACCTCCTGCTGTTTGACAGGCTTGCTAGGTTTTCCTTGGCTTTTATCCAGTGAAGGGACTGGTGCTGTGGCCCTCTGGATACCGTCTCTGTCCCCACTCTCATAGGCACTATCTGTCTGCTGCATAGGGGCAGGCTGGTCTTCCTCATCACCTTCATCCTCCTCAGCAACCCTTGTCTGTGCCACAGGTACTCCATATCAGACAGGCCAGACTTCAGAGCCTCCTTATTAGCACCTGACAATGAAAACACACTGTTTACACACACAAATCTACCAGCATCTGTCAGACAAAAGGTCTATGTAGGCATGTGTACCTAACCTGGTCTTCCTCCTCCTCTTCCTGCTCATCCTTCTTCTTCTCGTCTGACTCAAAGTTGAGGTAATCATCCGAGGCAGGCTTCTTCTTCTCCTGACTCCTCTCCTGACTCTTCTCCTGACTCTTCCCCATCTTGGCCCAGGTAGGCACCTGGCTGCAGTTCTGATGCACCGACACAAACTCCTGGAAAGCCTCGTCATCCTCCAGCTGACACATTCACACACCCAAACAAGATAAAACAGAAACAAGATTAAACAGAACATCAATGTCAAGGATGACAAGAAATGTCAACACTTTGTGCATTTGAGCCATCTTACACTCCATCCATATGTATCTGCCAGGCAGATATGGACTAACTTTGCCTAGAATACTGGGGGATTCCTTTTTCTTCATCTCCTGGTGGAAAAAAACACACGACAAGAGAAAAATAAATAAATAATAGATTTGATCTCTCACAACAATTCAGTACAAAATATGTCACAGCACACCCTTTTATTATGGTACATCAACACTCAATATAATAACACACCAATATTACCCAGGACCCTGTGTGTAGACATGACTAAAATACGAAGGGAAGATGACATGGTGTGAAGCATTTGAAAACATTGAGCACTTGACTGCAGCCCTGTTGTTATACTGTACCTTTTTATTCTCCCTAGGGGTTTGGGGGATGGGTGTGTTTACTCCAGGCTCTGGCCTTAGTGCGGTCCCCAAACAACTTGCACATCTCCACCTGGGCAAAGGCACAACACACACCATCAGAGAGGACCATGGCATGATCTGTCAACCGGGCGAGTGAATCACAATTAATTAAATGTTGCCATAGAATCTGTGATTGGCTATCTATCCATCTAACCAGTACAAAGAAGACTGGATGGCTAACTGTCTCACCCTTACTGTGGAAGTGTCCACAAAGCTTTTATTGAAATGCTTCAGTGACTCTAAAAAGGCCTACTTTCACAACTTTTCATTTGCATAAAAAAAGTTTTGATTTGACAGAAATACTTCAAATTATAAAGAATGCATTTAAGGGTGTGTTCGTAAATTCAATCTGGAGTGCCAGAGTGTGCTCAGAGTGCGCTCTGGGCGTTCGTACATTCAGAGCGAGGAGTAGGGTTGATCCGAGCGTTCTGACCTCACAACGGCAGTCAAGCACCCAAGCTAACTGGTTAACGCTGGCTAGCTTGCTAGCTACTTCCAGACACAAATGAGAGAACAACCTCACTCTGACCATTTTACTCGCCCTAGCAGAGCTGGTTAGGCTGTTTTCAAGTTATCCAGAGCGTTGGTGACTGTAACTGTGCTGCTGGCAACAATTTAATTACGCTTTTTTTGCCGACGTTTACTGACACCGGCCATATTCAACTCACTCAGACGAGAGTGCTCTGAAATCGGAGTAGATAGCCAGAGCGAATTTACGAACTCACTCTTAATCTCTTATAAAATCAGTTATCCGGATTGTCATAGAAACATCAAACAAAATTGATATTATTCTAAAAACATAACCTTTGATTTGCATAAAAAGTCAAGTGTTGATTTGCTAGAAATACATCTAACATTTTGTCCGTGTAGAAAGCATCAACAGAGAAAATGATTGACTTAAGAACATTCTAGGGTGAATCTCAATTGACTACTCCTTGCGTCGCCTCCTTCTCAAAACCCATTGGACGAGAAAGCCAGAGGTCCCGCCCTCTGACGTTCTCCTCCAATGGTGTTTGAGAAAAAGCCGGTAGTATACAATTGATATTCTCCCCTACTAGACTCTGCTAGCTAGCCAGTTAGCTGTTGACTGTGAAGTGACTTACTTTAGAGTTCCAGGAATCTAGCTAACGTTTGTTTAGTTTACTAAATTGGCTAGCTAGCTACGCACAATTTCATCGAAATAGGAATTGCATAGGCATTTGCAAGCTAGCTACATTAGCCAGCATAAAATGTCTGTAGTAGTGAATTCTACACGAAGGTTACAGACCCTAACATTTAATCTAGGGCCTTTATGCTACCACCGAGGTGTCACAGGAGCTTCAATAATTTCACATGACCGAAAATCCAAGCAAAACTTTAGCTGCTGTCGTTGGACTCATCTGATAACTTTAGTACATCAATACAGTACCCGAATTACCAACTCTAAGGTAAGTGATTAGCTACGCTAGGCTAGCTAATGTACAGTACAGCACACCGTACACATGTGGACTGTGGTTGCAGTTTCTTGTTGAATTGCCCATGTTAATTTTCCTATCCTAGGTGCCCAGGGTAGCAACATGGGAGCCTGTATTGGAGAACCAGCTACCCCCAGTTAGTATACTTTACTTTGTTAATCAAGTGTTTTTTATTAGCTTGTAAATGAAGAAGCCAGATCAAATAGACCTAAAATGGCAATATGTTACTGTCTCATTGATCATTTCTAACATCTAATAAGCATTTTCTTATAGCCTAGCCAAGTCTCTGTAGACCTTGTTGACAAATTGGAGCGACTAGCCTTGGTGGATTTCCGCAACGAGGAGGGGCTGGCTTGTCTGGAGAAAGCCATCCGATTTGCAGATCAGCTCCATGTTGTTGACACAGATGGGATTGACCCAATGGATTCAGTTCTGGAGGAGAGGTTAGACTCAGGCCAGGCAGATCCTGAAGCAACCCATAGCCCTTCAGTGTTTGCAGATCTGAAGGATTTGGGTAGTGGTAAGCCATTGGAAGTGTACAATGGAAGGTTTGGTGTAGAGATCACATTTTGCTTACTGCCCTAGCCAATTGCTCCAGATCTACAAATACTGAAGGGGCTATGGGTAATTTTTGGAGAGTGAACCAATAGTTATCTACCTAACCTTAAAGGTGACTTGTTTAGTCTCACAGATGATTGAAAACCCTCTCCTGTCTGTTCTGTAGGGCACTGTATCTGAGGGAGGATGCCGTGGCAGAGGGGGACTGTGCAGAGGAACTGCTCCAGCTCTCCAAAAACACAGTGGAGGAGTACTTTGTGGCACCGCCAGGTGAGTAACTTGGCTACTGTTTTATCATCAGCTCAGGAATTGGAGTTCATATTATTGTTCTGTCTGAAGAAGGCCGTACCCTATTTTGTATATCATGAAACTTAAATCACTCTTTTCTCTGCAGGTAACATTCCACTACCGAAGAGAGAGGAGAGAGTTGCGATGTTGAAGCACTCAGAGTTCTGACTCAATATGTGCTCTGACTTTGCTGATAGCTACTTTGAGGAAAAATGTACTTACTATGACTGATGTGGTTATCCCACCTAGCTATTTTAAGATGAATGCACTAACTAAGGCGCTCTGGATAAGAGCGTTTGCTAAATGACTAAAATGTAATTTAATGACTGGATACTCTTGAAGCTGTATTTCATTTGAGACACAGACCTCTGCAAAGAAATACATGGCTAAAGGATAGACTGTTTGACCAACCATCAAGATTGTCAGGGCTTGGCATTTATTAAGGCGCCTTCAAACCAGACAAACTGAAGCTAAACCAAAGAAAGATAATTCAGTGTTGTTGATCTATTTGTGTATGCACTGTATTCTCTGAACATTATGTAGTGTCATTATGTTGAAAAAGAAGAAAACGATAACTCCCAACGGTACATACTTTTTGTGGGTGCTCTGCAAATGCTTATCAAGGAATTCAGAGGCAACTAATGGGTGTACAATTCATGCATTGAGAAACTAAAACAAAGAAACATTCTACTAAGAGTCCTCACTTTATTTGAAAAAAATAACACTTGTTTTTTTACAAAGCTGTTATGAGATACAAAGATTATTTCGAGAATGGGGGCAGGAGACATACAAATAATTTCATTCTCATGTAAAATAAGAGGAACAAAATGGAGACCAGCATACACACTTTTGCGAGGCAACCATCCACAAGGCAGGGCAGTCTAGACAGGCTCTTAAAGAAACAAGATAAAAAATAAAATAAAAACACTACATAAAAGAGCTGTATTATGTTGTACCCTCTAGCATGCAGTCTCCTTCACAAATATCCCTAACCAGCCATATCCTAGGTCTGAGAATGAATCAATGAGAATGTGAGGCAAATGCAGATCTGCCCATCTGCTCTGTCTACACTATTTAAAAAGTCCTCTGGAGACAGTCCTCATAGTGGAATGCACATGACAGACTTAAACAAAAAGCAACACAAAAGAAAGTAATCACCAGTCTTGGCTCCCTCCTGTAGGTAGACTATCGGTAGTGACGGGGGGGTGGGCTGCGGCTGGGTGGGCTGCGGCTTGGTGGGCTACGGTGTGCTGCAGGGGGACGACGTGGAGGGGGGCTATGGCGAGACAATCTGCGAGCAGGGGGCGACTGATAACGAGGGGGTGGAGAGCCGCGACCTTGATAAGCGGGTGAGTACCGTCCCCTGGATCTGGATCTGGAACGGGACCGCGAGCGTCCTCTGCTGGCCCCCATCTCTCCATGGACCCGGATAGATGAAGTCTCCCCCTGAAAGATGTCCGTCATGTCAGAGAATGTCCTGAAAAAGCATTATTTCTTAAACACTGTAGAGCTGAGGATCTGAGTGTTAAGTTACCTGGTGTGATCTGAACTCTGTCCTGTCCAGGCGCCGCACGGCATACTCCATGTCCTCTCTGCGCAGGAACTCCACCACCCCTTCCCCATCCCGCTGAACATCTGTGAAACAAACATCTCCAGCCTCCCTCATGTGATCTTTCAAGTCTTGCCAGCTCCCAGTCGGAGGCAGGCCTGTGGGAACAGAGACCAAACCATTGAGCAGTTTGGCCTTTATAGGCAACGCCCAACAATACCAGGGTACATCTAACCTACTGCTGTAAATGGAAGGAAGAGATGAGCTCTGAATAAACAAAGCACAGACTTTATCCACTTACCAGTCACAATAACTCTGAACTCTGATCTCCGAGTAGGAGGCCCAAACCTCCCTTTAGGACCACCGGGACCTCCTTCCCCATTCCCTCGACCACTACCACCCATAGAACCGTTGAATTTAGAGGAGGCAGAGCGAGGGTGCTCAACGCGAAGCTTGCAGTCTCCAAATCCATAACCATTCCTCCCATAGACTGCATCCTCGGCATCCCTGATACATAAGGACATGAGTGAGAATGTGGCATGTCAATTTGATTAGATTAACAACACATTGCATATGGGAATCAGTCTATTTATCTTGGCTCTTCTCTGTCCTGGCACCCCAATGGTGGAACGAGCTTCCCCTTAACATTAGGACAGCGGAGTCCCTGCTCATCTTCCTGAAAATGTTTGAAACCCTACCTCTTCAAAAAGTATCTTTAAAAAAGCACCTGCACTTTTCCTCCCCACTTTTCCTACTAGCACGGACTTTCCTGATTAGTTTAAAGTTGTCACGTGCACAAGTACAGTGAAATGCCTTTCTTGCAAGCTCCAAACCCAACAATGCAGTAATCAATAGCAATGTAGCACTAAAAATAACAAGGTAGAACAAAAACACACGCAAAATAGAAATAAGAACACAAAAGTAAGCTACACACACACACACACACACACACACACACACACACACACACACAATTACACTGCATGACCAAAAGTATGTGGACACCTGCTCGTCGAACATCTAGGAGCTAAGCCTATTCGCCCAACATCAGTGGCCGACCTCACTAATGCTTGTGGCTGCATGGAAGCAAGTCCCCACAGCAATGTTCCAACATCTAGTGGAAAGCCTTCCCAGAAGAGTGGTGGCTGTTATAGCATCAAAGGAGGGACCAACTCCATATTAATACCCATGATTTTGGAATGAGACGTTCAACGAGCAGGTGTCCACATACCTTTGGTCATGCAGTGTAATACAGGGTCAGTTCCAATATATTGATAGGGGTAGATTGTTTATCCTGATGCCTAGTCAGAGTAGCAGCAGCGTAAATGATGATTGTATGTGAGTATGTGTGTGGAGAGTCCTGTTAGTGTGCATAGAGACAGTGCAAAATAAAATACAAGGGTCAACTCAGCCCATGTAGCCTTATGTTTTGGGGATAGAAGCTGTTCATGAGCCTGTTGGTGTTAGACTTGATGCACCGATACCACTTGCAGTGCGGAAGCAGAGAGAACAGTATATGGCTGGAGTCGTTAATGATTTTCCAGGCCTTCCAAACACACCGCCTGATAGAGGTCCTGGATGGCAAGGAGCTCAGCCCCAGTGATGTACTGGGCTGTCCGCACCACCCACTCTCTGTAGCGTCATGTGATTGAAGGCGGTGCTGTTGCCCTCAATCAAGCAGTGATGCAGCCAGTCAAGATGCTCTCAATAGTGCAGCTGTAGAACTTTTGAGGATTTGAGGGCCCATGCCAAACCTTTTCAACTTCATGAGGGGGAAGAGGCGCTGTAACGCCTTCTTCATGATTGTGCTCTTGGACCATTTTAAGTCCTTAGTGATTTGGACACAGAGGAACTTGACACTCTTGACCCACTTCACTGCAGCCCTGTCGATGTGGATGGGGGCGTGCTCACCCCCTCGTTTCCTGTAGTTCACGATCATCTCCTTGGTCTTACTGACATTGAGGGACAGGTTGTTGTCCCGGCACCACACTGCCAGGTCACTGACCTCCTCCCTGTAGGCTGTCTCATTGTTGCCGGTGACTTGATGATAGTGTTGGAGTCGCGCGTGGCCACGCAGTCATGGGTGAACAGGGAGTACAGGAGATGACTAAGCACACACCCCTGTGGGGCCCCTTTGTTGAGGGTCAGCATGGCAGAGGTGATGTTGCCTACCTTCACCACCTGGGATCGGTCTATCAGGAAGTCCAGGATCCAGTTGCAGAGGGAGGTGTTCAGTCCCAGGGTCCTAAGCTTGGTGACGAGCTTTGAGGGGACAATGGTGTTGAACGCTGAGCATTTTCACATAGATATTCCTCTTATCTAGGTGGGTAAGGGCAGTGTGGAGTGCAATTGAGACTGCTTCATCTATGGATCTGTTGCAGCCAAACTGTATACGCATTCACACATCAAGTCTTCTCGAGTTGGGCTCAGGGATGGAACAACTGTTGAACATCTGAGCTTGTGGTGGCATGTGGGGTTGTGGGGGGGATAGGTCGATCTATGAGTGGAAGGGGAGAGAGGGGTAGAGGTGTTTGTGGGGGAGGGATGGGGTGAGTGTATGCATCCTGTTGACAAAAATGTAGATTTTCTACTGCCAGTCCTTGTTATAGGTAAAATATTTTGTAGAAGTGCTTATATTATTCATAAATTGTGGGAATGATTGAAGATTTTTTTTATATACAGTACCTGTCAAAAGGATGGACACACCTTTATTTTTTACTATTTTCTACATTGTAGAATTATAGTGAAGACATCAAAACTATGAAATAACACATATGGAATCATGTAGTAACCAAAACAGTGTTAAACAAATCAAATAGCCACCCTTTGCCTTGATAGCTTTGCACTCTTGGCATTCTCTCAACCAGCTTCACCTGGAAAGCTTTTCCAACAGTCTTGAAGGAGTTCCCACATATGCTGAGCACTTGTTGGCTGCTTTTCCTTCACTCATCCCAAAGCATCTCAATTGGGTTGAGGTCAGGGGATTGTGGAGGCCAGGTCATCTGATGCAGCACTCCATCACTCTCCTTCTTGGTCAAATAGCCCTTACACAGCCTGGAGGTGTGTTGGGTCATTGTCCTGTTGAAAACAAATGATAGTCCCACTACGCCCAAACCAGATGGGATGGCGTATCGCTGCAGAATGCTGTGGTAGCCATGCTGGTTAAATCACAGACAGTGTCACCAGCAAAGCACCCCCACACCATAACACCACCTCCTCCTCCATGCTTTACGGTGGGAAATACACATGCGGAGATAATCCGTTCACCTACACCGCATCTCACAAAGCCACGGCGGTTGAAACCAAAAATCTCAAATTTGGACTCCAGACCAAAGGACAAATTTCCACCTGTCTAATGTCCATAAATTCCACAAATTAACTTTTAAGAAGGCACACCTGTTAATTGAAATGCATTCCATCTCATGAAGCTGCTTGAGAGAATGCCAAGCGTGTGCAAAGCTGTCATCAAGGCAAAGGGTGGCTATTTGAAGAATCTCAAATAAAATATATTTTGATTTGTATAACACTTTTGGTTACTACATGATTCCATATGTGTTATTTCATAGTTTTGATGTCTTCACTATTATTCTACAATGTCAAAAAAAGTACAAATAAAGAAAAACCCTTGAAATGAGTAGGTGTGTCCAAACGTTTGACTGGTAGTGTACATTTACATTTTAGTCATTTAGCAGACGCTCTTATCCAGAGCGACTTACAGTTAGTGAATACATATACACGGCTCAAAAAAATAAAGGGAACACTTAAACAACACAATGCAACTCCAAGTCAATCACACTTCTGTGAAATCAAACTGTTCACTTAGGAAGCAACACTGATTGACAATACATTTCACATGCTGTTGTGCAAATGGAATAGACAACAGGTGGAAATTATAGGCAATTAGCAAGACACCCCCAATAAAGGACTGGTTTTGCAGTTGGTGACCACAGACCACTTCTCAGTTCCTATGCTTCCTGGCTGATGTTTTGGTCACTTTTGAATGCTGGCGGTGCTTTCACTCTAGTGGTAGCATGAGACGGAGTCTACAACCCACACAAGTGGCTCAGGTAGTGCAGCTCATCCAGGATGGCACATCAATGCGAGCTGTGACAAGAAGGTTTGCTGTGTCTGTCAGCGTAGTGTCCAGAGCATGGAGGTGCTACCAGGAGACAGGCCAGTACATCAGGAGACGTGGAGGAGGCCAACAACCCAGCAGCAGGACTGCTACCTCCGCCTTTGTGCAAGGAGGAGCAGGAGGAGCACTGCCAGAGCCCTGCAAAATGACCTCCAGCAGGCCACAAATGTGCAGGTGTCTGCTCAAACGGTCAGAAACAGACTCCATGAGGGTGGTATGAGGGCCCGACGTCCACAAGTGGGGGTTGTGCTTACAGCCCAACACCGTGCAGGACGTTTGGCATTTGCCAGAGAACACCAAGATTGGCAAATTCGCCACTGGCGCCCTGTGCTCTTCACAGATGAAAGAAGGTTCACACTGAGCACGTGACAGAGTCTGGAGACGCCGTGGAGAACGTTCTGCTGCCTGCAACATCCTCCAGCATGACCGGTTTGACGGTGGGTCAGTCATGGTGTGGGGTGGCATTTCTTTGGGGGGCCGCACAGCCCTCCATGTGCTCGCCAGAGGTCGCCTGACTGCCATTAGGTACCGAGATGAGATCCTCAGACCCCTTGTGAGACCATATGCTGGTGCGGTTGGCCCTGGGTTCCTCCTAATGCAAGACAATGCTAGACCTCATGTGGCTGGAGTGTGTCAGCAGTTCCTGCAAGAGGAAGGCATTGATGCTATGGACTGGCCCGCCTGTTCCCCAGACCTGAATCCAATTGAGCACATCTGGGACATCATGTCTCGCTCCATCCACCAACGCCACGTTGCACCACAGACTGTCCAGGAGTTGGCGGATGCTTTAGTCCAGGTCTGGGAGGAGATCCCTCAGGAGACCATCCGCCACCTCATCAGGAGCATGCCCAGGCGTTGTAGGGAGGTCATACAGGCACGTGGAGGCCACACACACTACTGAGCCTCATTTTGACTTGTTTTAAGGACATTACATCAAAGTTGGATCAGCCTGTAGTGTGGTTTTCCACTTTAATTTTGAGGGTGACTCCAAATCCAGACCTCCATGGGTTGATACATTTGATTTCCATTGATAATTTTTGCGTGATTTTGTTGTCAGCACATTCAACTATGTAAAGAAAAAATTATTTCATAAGATTATTTCATTCATTCAGATCTAGGGTGTGTTATTTTAGTGTTCCCTTTATTTTTTTGAGCAGTGTATATATATATATATATATATATATATTTTTTATACTGGCCCCCCGTGGGAATCGAACCCACAACCCTGGCGTTGCAAACGCCATGCTCTATCAACTGAGCTACATCCCTGCCGGCCATTCCCTCCCCTACCCTGGACGACGCTGGGCCAATTGTGCGCCGCCCATGAGTCTCCCGGTCGCGGCCGGCTGCGACAGAGCCTGGATTCGAACCAGGATCTCTAGTGGCACAGTTAGCACTGCGATGCAGTGCCTTAGACCACACGCACACTGAACAAAAAATATAAACGCAACATGTAAAGTGTTGGTCCCATGTTTCATGAGCTGAAATAAGATCCCAGAAATCTTCCATACGTACAAAAAGCTTATTTCTCTCAAATTATGTTCACAAATGTGTTTATATCCCTGTTAGTGAGCATTTCTCCTTTGCCAAGATAATCCATCCACCTGACAGGTGTGGCATATCAAGACGCTGATTCAGCATGATCATTACACAGGTGCACCTCGTGCTGGAGACAATAAAAGGCCACTAAAATGTGCAGTTGTGCCATACAACACAATGCCACAGATGTCTCAAGTTGAGGGAGAGTGCAATTGGCATGCTGACTGCAGGAATGTCCAACAGAGCTGTTGCCAGATAATATAATGTTAATTTCTCTACCATAAGCTGCCTCCAACGTATGCCCTTCCATAGCTGCGCCCCTGCCCAGTCATGTGAAATCCATAGATTAGGGCCTAATACATTTATTTTAAATTGACTGATTTCCTTATAAACTCAGCAAAAAAAGAAACGTCCTCTCACTGTCAACTGCAATTATTTTCAGCAAACTTAACATGTGTAAATATTTGTATGAACATAGGATTCAACAACTGAGACATAAACTGAACAAGTTCCACAGACATGTGACTAACAGAAATTGAATAATGTGGCCCTGAACAAAGGGGGGGTCAAGTTCCCCTGCAAGTTCCCAGACATTTCTGGGGGGAATGGACCTAGCCCTCACCCTCCGATCCAACAGGTCCCAGACGTACTCAATGGGATTGAGATCCGGGCTCTTCGCTGGCCATGGCAGAACACTGACATTCCTGTCTTGCAGGAAATCACACACAGAACGAGCAGTATGGCTGGTGGCATTGTCATGCTGGAGGGTCATGTCAGGATGAGCCTGCAGGAAGGGTACCACATGATGGAGGAGGTCGTCTTCCCTGTAACACACAGCGTTGAGATTGCCTGCAATGCTGTGACACACCGCCCCAGACCATGACGGACCCTCCACCTCCAAATCGATCCCGCTCCAGAGTACAGGCCTCAGTGTAACGCTCATTCCTTCGACGATAAACGCAAATCCGACCATCACCCCTGGTGAGACAAAACCGCGACTCGTCAGCGAAGAGTACTTTTTGCCAGTCCTGTCTGGTCCAGCGACGGTGGGTCTGTGCCCATAGGCGACGTTGTTGCCGGTGATGTCTGGTGAGGACCTGCCTTACAACAGGCCTACAAGCCCTCGGTCCAGCCTCTCTCAGCCTATTGCGGACAGTCTGAGCACTGATGGAGGGATTGTTCGTTCCTGGTGTAACTTGGGCAGTTGTTGTTGCCATCCTGTACCTGTCCCGCAGGTGGGATGTTCGGATGTACCGTTCCTGTGCAGGTGTTGTTATACGTGGTCTGCCACTGCGAGGACGATCAGCTGTCCGTCCTGTCTCCCTGTAGCGCTGTCTTAGGCG
Organism: Coregonus clupeaformis; assembly: GCF_020615455.1. Classification (NCBI taxonomy): domain Eukaryota; kingdom Metazoa; phylum Chordata; class Actinopteri; order Salmoniformes; family Salmonidae; genus Coregonus; species Coregonus clupeaformis. The sequence continues at coordinate 30,847,251 of NC_059207.1, forward strand.
TCTCAAAGTACGGACATTGCAATTTATTGCCCTGGCCACATCTGCAGTCCTCATGCCTCCTTGCAGCATGCCTAAAGCACGTTCACGCAGATGAGCAGGGACCCTCAGCATCTTTCTTTTGGAGTCAGTAGAAAGGCCTCTTTAGTGTCCTAAGTTTTCATAACTGTGACCTTAATTGCCTACCGTCTGTAAGCTGTTAGTGTCTTAACGACCATTAATTGTTTACGGTTCATTGAACAAGCATGGGAAACAGTGTTTAAACCCTTTACAATAAAGATCTGTGAAGTTATTTGGATTTTTACATATTATCCTTGAAAGACAGGGTCCTGAAAAAGGGACGTTTCTTTTTTTGCTGAGTTTATGAACTGTAACCAAGTAAAATCTTAGAAATTGTTGCATTTATATTTTTGTTCAGTATATATGTTTTAAATAACTAGATGCAGTACAACCGAGGCGAAGGCGTTAGAAATGCTGTTAGCTGCGAATCTGGTTCTGTACTGTAGGTGGCACCATGTGCTCTTTTTAAAGGATGGGCCCCTAGCTCTTAAAGGCCCTAGGATCCATGTGTACAGGGGTGGTTAGCCGGTCACTGGGATGACAACACAACTTGGGATGGGGGAGGTTTTAGCGGGTGGAGTATTGGAGGACAATTAGAGGCATACTTAGTCGCAGCTACAGTATGCTTAACAGTGCAAATATCATGGTACAGCCATTTGGACGCTCAATTATCATGGTCCTTCTTAAATGGTAAGTTTACAAACATTATTATGGCAAGTATAATCAAAACTTGTATCTCATTATGGTAAGTGGTGAAATAAGTATAGCTAGTTATAATTAATGGCTTAGCAGATAATACAATCACTCTTTATCTGGTTAAAAGAGAAGGAATATAATATATTGTTTACAGGAAACTAATTCTACACCTTTAGATTAAGTTGTATGGAAAAAGGACTGGGGGGGGGAATATATATTTCTCCCATGGGAAAATAAATTCAAAAGGGGTGATGATATTGATTAAAAATAATTTCGATCAGAATGTGCAAACTGTTCAAACAGATCCGCAAGGAAGGTGGCTCCTTTTAAATATGTTTTTGGACCATAAACATATTTGGCTCATTAATCTATATGTTCCAAATAATGATGATCCACGCTTCTTTGAAAATATGTAATAATTTATCAAGTTTACAAGCAATACGACTCAGTTATTATGGTGGGAGATTAAAATACGGTTTTAAGTACCTCAATTGACCATAAAGGTAATCACACTACAAATTATCCCCCTCATGCACTTAATGAAATTAAATATTATGGATATATTGGAACAATGGATATATGGAGGCTTAAATATCCTGACCTAGTGAGATATACATGCCAGAGGCTCAATCAAGTTAGTCATCTTGACTACTTTGTCATTTTCGCGGGCACTAAAAGTTTTATGGGGACAGAATGCGGTTAGACCATCAAATAGTTGATATACACCAGCCAAACTCAACTGGCGGACCGCGGTCTGGAGCCAGAGAAGGGTCAATCTGGACCGGACAACATCGCATTTTGTTATAGAAAAGTCAATACATTATTTTTTAGACAGCTTTAAAAAAATTATACCGGGCGCAGCAGCCTCTAACTCAGCAATCTCTCTTTCTCACTCTCTCTCGAAGCAACGCCCACCTCTACTAGTGCCCCGTCTAATCCAATCGCGTGGTTATATGCAAATACAAGAAGCCATGTCTTACCCAATCACATTAATCCAAATTCCTCCGCGGAACCTTGGGACAAGCATGCAGAAAGAAACAGAATGATTTGACCGCGGTTCAACTGTAAATATCACAGATAGGAGCTTAGTTACCAGTATCTTTGTTAATATGGCTTGTAAAAAAATATATATATATAAAAAAGCTGACTCGGAAAAACCGTATATTCAAAGACGAGTGGACGGAACAGTATTTATTCATTCTCCCTGCAACTAGCACAAAACCAATGTGCCTGATATGCAGCTAGTCCATAGCTCTCGTGAAAAGTGCCAATGACACCAGGCATAGTAAATTCGATCAGACGTATCCCCTGAACACGGAGGTGAGAACAAACAAGATTACCCAACTCAAATCCCAATATTTGATGTCCACCAAAGTCCTTGTCAATTCCCTGACAGCCCAACAAAGTGCAATGGAGTGTTCACTGAGGATAGCTAGGGTTTTGTGAAAACAAAAAAACATTTTCAGACACTGAGATGGTAAAATAATGAATGTGTGAAGTTGCAGACACCTTGTTTGAAGGTAAACAAAAAGATGAGCTCAGGGAAAAGATCAAACAGATCCCACTGTCAGATTCCACAGCAATGAGGAGAACGGAAATATTAGCTGAAGATTTAACTTCATAACTTGATGAGGCCATTCAGAATGCACCATGCATTTCATTAGCAGTGGATGAATCAACAGATAACACTGATAATGCCCAGCTTCTGGTGTTGGTCAGATTTTATAACGAAACAAAGAAGGAATTCTGTGAGGAGCTGTTGGGCTTAACAAATCTAGAAGCACACACACGGGGAGAGGATATCCATGAGGCCATCAAAGGGATGCTGACAAAAAGGGGGATAGATCTGAAGTCAGTGGTCTCCATCACCACAGATGGAGCTCCAGCCATGATAGGAACTGGGAGGGGACCGATTGCAAGTTTGAAAGACGACCAGCCTGACCTGACATCATATCACTGCATCATCCATCAATCTGTCCTGTGTGCCAGTCTGGGAAGAGAGTATTCTGAGGTCATGACAACGATGATGAAACTGATCAACTTTTTGCTACGAGGCATTCTGACAGAGGCCAATGCCAGTTTTGATGACTTACTACTGCACAACCATGTCAGATGGCTCAGCAAAGGCAGGGTTTTGGAACGCTTTTGGAGGAAATCAAAGCTTTCATATCAGAGCAAGAGAGTGACAAGGCAATTCAGTTTTCTGAGTTTTTGGAAGATGAGAAGATGGAAACAGTTGCATTTTTGACAGACATTACATCACACCTTAAATCAACTGACTGTTAAGCTGCAGGAACGGGACAACACAGTGTGTGTTATGATAACAGCAGTCCAGGCTTTCCAGAAGAAATTTGAGCTTTTCAAGAATGATCTACAGGGAGAACTTGTCCACTTCCCCAATCTTCTGGTGCAAATGCAGGGAGACAAAGATGTTCCCAACCATGCTGATTTCATCCAGAAGCTGATGGAGAACTTAAGGATCGCTTGTTGACTTCACTGTTGGAAGAGAACTGCTGCTGCTCATCCAGAACCCCTTCTTGGTCACAAATGTGACAAACTTGTCAGAAGAAGCAAAACAGATCTTCAGATGGGTAGATGCTGCATCACTGCAAATGGAGTTGATTGAGCTGCAGGAAAATGTGGCTTTGAAGGAGCAGGCTGGTGATGGTGACCCTGTCACTTTCTGGGGAAAGATGGTGCCTGTAGCTGATGTCCCTGTTCTCAAAGAACTGGCACTAGACATCCTGACCATGTTTGGCTCCACATACAGCTGTGAATCAACCTTCTCCACAATTAACTTTATTAAAAACAACTACCGCACCAGGCTCACCAATGAACACCTGCACCAGTGTCTCAGAGTTGCTCTCACATCATTTGTGCCAAAGTTCAAAGCATTGGCAGGAGACAGAAAGTGTAATTTCTCTCATTAATGCAGGGCATGGCCCACAGTGACATTCAGATTATTTTTGTTCAACTCTCCTTTGTTCTCCAGAAAACATGCACTTCATTTTATTTAAAAAATATTTTTTATTCAATGCCCATGTACAATGGTTCACAGTGCACTTTTTACATAGACAATTATGCAACCACTAATGTTCTTCAGAAATGTTGCACGTTTATATTTGGATAGACTCTGGCGCCGACGAAGATGGCGGCCTCGCGACTAGCTCTTAGGAAACTCTGCAGTATTGTTTTTTTATGTATTATTTTTTACATTATTAGCTCAGAAAGTGTTTTGCATCATTACATACAGCCGGGAAAACTATTGGATATAATAATATAATAATAATATGCCATTTAGCAGACGCTTTTATCCAAAGCGACTTAGTCATGTGTGCATAAATTTTTACGTATGGGTGGTCCCGGGGATCAAACCCACTACCCTGGCGTTACAAGTGCCATGCTCTACCAATTGAGCTACAGAGGACCATATCAGAGCGGCGGTAACTCACCAGCATTACGACCAGGAATACGACTTTCTCGAAGCAGATCCTTTGTTTGCTCTCCCCAGGGCAACTGAACTGATTCCAGCGGCTGACCCAAAACATCGCCGGCGGAGGAGGAGGGGCACTCGGAGCGGCCTGCTGGTCCGATTTGGAGGCGCGCACACCACCAACCGCTTCCAAGTATTCTACTCGCTAATGCTCAATCTTTAGTTAACAAAGTCGACGAACTACAGGCAAGGATTTCTTTCCAGAGAGACATCAAGGCCTGTAAAATACTCTGTTTCGCGGACACATGGCTCTCTTGGGATATTCTGTCAGAATCGGTCCAGGCAGATGGGTTCTCAGTTCATCGCGCAGACAGGAATAAATATCTCTCCGGGAAGCAGAAGGGCGGAGGTGTGTGTTTCATGATTAATGACTCATGGTGTAATTGTAGTAACAGAGGAACTCGAGTCCTTCCGTTCACCCGACCTAGAATATCTCACAATCAAATGCCGACCCTATTATCTCCCAAGAGAATTCTCTTCAGTTATAGTCACGGCCGTGTATATCCCCCCCTCAAGCCGATACCACGACGGCCCTCAAAGAACTTCACTGGACCTTATGCAAACTGGAAACCACAAATCCTGAGGCTGCATTTATTGTAGCCAGGGATTTTAACAAAGCAAATGAGGACTAGGCTGCCGAAGTTCTATCAACATATCGACTGTTGTACTCGCGCTGCTAAAATCCTCGACCATTGCTATTCAAACTTCCGAGATGGTTATAAGGCCCTCCCCCGCCCTCCTTTAGGCAAATCTGACCAAGACTCCATTTTGCTTCTCCCTTCCTATAGGCAGAAACTCAAACCAGGAAGTACCCGTGCTAAGGACTATTCAACGCTGGTCTGACCAATTGGAATCCATGCTTCAAGATTGTTTTGATCACGCGGACTGGGATATGTTCCGGGTAGCTTCCGAAAATAATTTAGACATATACACTGAAACGGTGACAGAGTTTATCAGGAAGTGTATAGGTGATGTTGTGCCCACTGTGACTATTAAAACCTACCCTAACCAGAAACCGTGGATAGACGGTAGCATTCGCGCAAATCTGAAAGCGCGAACCACCGCATTCAACCATGGCAAGGTGACTGGGAATATGGCAGAATACAAACAGTGTAGCTACTCACTCCGCAAGGCAATTAAACTGGCAAAACATTAGTATAGAGACAAAGTGGAGTCGCAATTCAACGGCTCAGACACGAGACGTATGTGGCAGGGTCTACAGACAACCAGCCACGTCGCCGACACCGACGTCTCGCTTCCAGACAAGCTAACCACCTTCTTCGCCCGCTTTGAGGATAACACAGTGCCACTGACGAGGCCTACACTGACTGTGGCCTCTCCTTCTCCATGGCCGACGTGATTAAGACATTTTAGCATGTTAACCCCCGCAAGGCTGCCGGCCCAGACGGCATCCCTAGCCACATCCTCAGAGCATGCGCAGACCAGCTGTTCATGGACATATTCAATCTCTTCCTATCCCAGTCTGCTGTTCCCACATACAGCAAGATGGCCACCATTGTTCCTGTACCCAAGAAAGCAAAGGTAACTGAACTAAATGACTATCGCCCTGTAGCACTCACCTCTGTCATCATGAAGTGCTTTGAGAGACTAGTCAAGGATCATATCACCTCTACCTTACCTGTCACCCTAGACCCACTTCAATTTGCTTATCGCCCCAATAGATCCACAGACGATGCAATTGCCATCACACTGCATACTGCCCTATCCCATCTGGACAAGAGGAATACCTATGTAAGAATGCTGTTCATTGACTATAGCTCAGCATTCAACACCATAGTACCCTCCAAGCTCATCATTAAGCTCGAGGCCCTGGGTCTGAACCGCGCCCTGTGCAACTGGGTCCTGGACTTCCTGACAGGCCACCCCCAGGTGGTGAAGGTAGGAAACAACATCCCCACTTCGCTGATCCGCAACACTGGGGCCCCACAAGGGTGCGTGCTCAGCCCCCTCCTGTACTCCCTGTTCACCCATGACTGCGTGGCCAAGCACGCCTCCAACTCAAATCATCAAGTTTGCAGATGACACAACAGTAGTAGGCTTGATTACCAACAATGACGAGACCGCCTACAGGAAGAAGGTGAGGGCTCTGGGAGTGTGGTGCCAGGAAAATAACCTCTCACTCAACATCAACAAAGCAAAGGAGATGATCGTGGACTTCAGGAAACAGCAGAGGGTGCACCACCCAATCCACATCGACGGGACCGCAGTGGAGAAGGTGGAAAGCTTCAAGTTCCTTGGCGTACACATCACCGACAAACTGAAATGGTCCACCCACGCAGACAGTGTGGTGAAGAAGGCGCAACAGAGAGAAATTTGGCTTATGACCTAAAACCCTCACAAACTTTTACAGATGCACAATTGAGAGCATCCTGTCGGGCTGTATCACCGCCTGGTACGGCAACTGCACCGCCCACAACCGCAGGGCTCTCCAGAGGGTGGTGCGGTCTGCCGAACGCATTACTGGGGGCAAACTACCCGCCCTCCAAGACACATACAGCACCCGATGTCACAGGAAGGCCAAAAAGATCATCAAGGACATCAACCACCCGAGCCACTGCCTGTTCACCCCGCTATCATCCAGAAGGCGAGGTCAGTACAGGTGCATCAAAGCTGGGACAGAGAGAATGAAAAACAGCTTCTATCTCAAGGCCATCAGACTGTTAAATAGCCATCACTAGCACATTAGAGGCTGCTGCTGCCTATTGAAATCACTGGCCACTTTAAGAAATGGAACACTAGTCACTTTAATAATATCTTGCACTACTCATCTCATATGTATATACTGCATTCTATTCTATAACATCCTTCTGTATCTTAGTCCATGCCGCTCTGTCATTGCTTGTCCATATATGTATATATTCTTAAATCCCATTCCTTACTTTTTTGTGTGTATTGGGTATATGTTGTGAAATTGTTAGATATTACTGCACTGTCGGAGCTAGAAGCACAAGCATTTCGCTACACCCGCTATAACATCTGCTAAACACGGGTATGTGACAAATAAATTGATTTGAATAAGTTAATTAATTCAAATTCTTAGTCTCATTTAATGTATTTAATGTACATTTTATATAACATGTTTCCTAAGTCGTAGACGACTATGTTTGTTACTGCACTGTACCACAGCACTGGCCGCGACTGGGAGACTCATGGGCGGCGCACAATTGGCCTAGCGTTGTCCAGGGTAGGGGAGGGAATGGCCGGCAGGGATGTAGCTCAGTTGATAGAGCATGGCGTTTGCAACGGCAGGGTTGTGGGTTCGATTCCCACGGGGGACCAGTTTGGGAAAAAAAGACTAAAAAATATATATATGTATTCACTAACTGTAAGTCGCTCTGGATAAGAGCGTCTGCTAAATGACTAAAATGTAAAATGATAAAGGAAAATATCCATCCGGACCATTGCCACCTAGGAAATTTGTGTCACTGGACCTTCTCAAATAGTAGTTGAGTACCCCTGGTATACACATTACTCTTACAGAATATCCACGAGGGCAAGGATATTGGAAATGTAAGCCTACTGGATGACAACTGTTTTTAACCAAGAATTTATAACTGACTCTTTTTCTACATAACATAGGTACAGCAGATCCCCTTTATTGTATGGGACACTTAAATGTGCCTTTAGAAGCCATGCAATTCAATAATCATCTTTAAAACAAAAACAATTTAGGTCAAAAGAGTTCATATTTACAAAGGAAATAGAGGACCTAACAGTACAGATAGCAATAAAAACAAACAGAGGCACAGAATAAGTTAGAGGAAAGACAAAAAGAAATGCAGGAACTTATTCAAGAAAGATCAAGTGTAATATATTATAAAAAATAAAGCGAACTGGATGGAATATGGGGGAAAAATTCACTAAATAATTTTTTTATCATCAATATAGAATGCTACCAAAATCAAATATTTTTTTATGTACTCAAAAGGTCCATTATTAACATGTTTTAACCGCTCCTATAAAAATGGTAGACTATCAGATACTCAGCAAGAAGGTCTGATTTCACTATTACTGAAACAGGACCCAGGCGGCCAATACAAATATCCAGTCCACCTAAAACTGCCTCTGTAATGCTGCCATTCCCTCTAGCATACCCAGAAAATTGGGTCGGAATTGCAGAAAGAGCCCAGGGTAGATGAAGCCGGAATTGGGGTGAGTAACTACCGATCAGATGTTCAAAAGTTCTAGTCGATTATAAGAAATGATAGCGGATATATTTTGTGAAAATAAAGTAAAGCTAAACGCCAACAAAAAAACACAAAATAGCAAAGTTGGGTCGAAGCTCTCAAAATGGCAGCCATCCAGTACGGAGCCATCTTTTCATTACTACTTTATTCAGGGAAACTGTACTTGCTATGACTGTGATACAGTGGGGGAAAAAAGTATTTAGTCAGCCACCAATTGTGCAAGTTCTCCCACTTAAAGATGAGAGAGGCCTGTAATTTTCATCATAGGTACACGTCAACTATGACAGACAAATTGAGAGAAAAAAATCCAGAAAATCACATTGTAGGATTTTTAATGAATTTATTTGCAAATTATGGTGGAAAATAAGTATTTGGTCACCTGCAAACAAGCAAGATTTCTGGCTCTCACAGACCTGTAACTTCTTCTTTAAGAGGCTCCTCTGTCCTCCACTCGTTACCTGTATTAATGGCACCTGTTTGAACTTGTTATCAGTATAAAAGACACCTGTCCACAACCTCAAACAGTCACACTCCAAACTCCATTATGGCCAAGACCAAAGAGCTGTCAAAGGACACCAGAAACAAAATTGTAGACCTGCACCAGGCTGGGAAGACTGAATCTGCAATAGGTACGCAACTTGGTTTGAAGAAATCAACTGTGGGAACAATTATTAGGAAATGGAAGACATACAAGACCACTGATAATCTCCCTTGATCTGGGGCTCCACGCAAGAGCTCACCCCGTGGGGTCAAAATGATCACAAGAACGGTGAGCAAAAATCCCAGAACCACACGGGGGGACCGAGTGAATGACCTGCAGAGAGCTGGGACCAAAGTAACAACGCCTACCATCAGTAACACACTACGCCGCCAGGGACTCAAATCCTGCAGTGCCAGACGTGTCCCCCTGCTTAAGCCAGTACATGTCCAGGCCCGTCTGAAGTTTGCTAGTGCATTTGGATGATCCAGAAGAGGATTGGGAGAATGTCATATGGTCAGATGAAACCAAAATATAACTTTTTGGTAAAAACTCAACTCGTCGTGTTTGGAGGACAAAGAATGCTGAGTTGCATCCAAATAACACCATACCTACTGTGAAGCATGGGGGGTGGAAACATCATGCTTTGGGGGTGGAAACATCATGCTTTGGGGCTGTTTTTCTGCAAAGGGACCAGGACGACTGATCCGTGTAAAGGAAAGAATGAATGGGGCCATGTATCGTGAGATTTTGAGTGAAAACCTCCTTCCATCAGCAAGGGCATTGAAGATGAAACGTGGCTGGGTCTTTCAGCATGACAATGATCCCAAACACACCGCCCGGGCAACGAAGGAGTGGCTTCGTAAGAAGCATTTCAAGGTCCTGGAGTGGCCTAGCCAGTCTCCAGATCTCAACCCCATAGAAAATCTTTGGAGGGAGTTGAAAGTCCGTGTTGCCCAGCTACAGCCCCAAAACATCACTGCTCTAGAGGAGATCTGCATGGAGGAATGGGCCAAAATACCAGCAACAGTGTGTGAAAACCTTGTGAAGACTTACAGAAAACGTTTGACCTGTGTCATTGCCAACAAAGGGTATATAACAAAGTATTGAGAAACTTTTGTTATTGACCAAATACTTATTTTCCACCATAATTTGCAAATAAATTCATTAAAAATCCTACAATGTGATTTTCTGGATTTTTTCCCCTCATTTTGTCTGTCATAGTTGACGTGTACCTATGATGAAAATTACAGGCCTCTCATCTTTTTAAGTGGGAGAACTTGCACAATTGGTGGCTGACTAAATACTTTTTCCCCCCACTGTATGTGGTTGTCTCATCTAGCTATCTTAAGGTGAATGCACTAATTCAAGTCGCTCTGGATAAGAGCGTCTGCTATTGGTCAACAATTAAGAATGCCATTCATGGACGTTTATCTTACCGTGGATCTTCAAAGCGCACAAAGGCAAAGGGAATAGTGCCTCTGTTGTTCTTCAACTCAATGTCTCTGATTTTGCCATATTTGAAGAATATATCCTCAATGTCCCTCTCTTGCACATCAGCCGGAAGGTTCCCCACGTAGATCCTGCCATCTGCCATGATGTTACCAGAACTGATCCTGACGGGAAAAGAGAACGTTATCAATACCGAACACTCCCTGAACTCAAAGAATGTATGCTTTGACCCCTAATTTCTGCCATTCATAAATGTTCAAAAATAGATTACCATTGCAAACAACCCCTACAAGTCAATTTTATTAAGACTAACATAGACACAACTCAAATACCGAGCTAGCTATTAATCAAACCCCAACGCACGCCCAATGGTTCAACCACAAGGTTCCGGTTTCCCAAAAGCATCTTAAAGGCTAAGTTAACCGTTAGAACCTTCGTAGGAGCATCGTTAAATATCGAAGTTTCCCCAAAACCATCATTATTAACGTTGCACTTGAAAACGCTCGTAATCTAAAGCCTGCCTCAGACCACTTGAAGAAATGCTAAGTGCGTTGTTAAATGCTTTTTTGCCCTTCCGCGTAAACATCAAATCACATGGTTGACCCGTCTCTGTGACCGCCGATAACTTCAGAACAAAAGTTGACTACAAATACGAAGTTGCCAATGTCTTTGCAATTGATACAAACAAGCAAAGTATAAAAAGATGCTTCAAATGAAAACCAGAGATGACTGCATTAAAATATAAACAGTAGGCTATAGGTGTTTCAATCATTTTGAAATGCATTTCATGTTCAATCAATTGAGTTATATTTTTCTACATGTAGGCTGCTGTCTAATTTGTCACAATATATTTAATGATGTGTAGCCTAACGTGTGCAATGTGCCACCAAATCAGTGATTTTGGTCATTTTTATTTAGTAAGCATTACAATAAGCCGCCTTAATTTTTGCAGCCGTAGGTGGTAATTACATTATACATTTTAGTCATTTAGCAGACACTCTTATCCAA